>NC_083761.1:85156642-85456642 GCF_963514075.1 Conger conger | reverse complement strand
ACGGTGCTTTAGACGCGTGCATTAACCCACGGTGCTTTAGACGCGTGCATTAACCCACGGTGCTTTAGACGCGTGCATTAACCCACGGTGCTTTAGACGCGTGCATTAACCCACGGTGCTTTAGACGCGTGCATTAACCCACGGTGCTTTAGACGCGTGCATTAACCCACGGTGCTTTAGACGCGTGCATTAACCCACGGTGCTTTAGACGCGTGCATTAACCCACGGTGCTTTAGACGCGTGCATTAACCCACGGTGCTTTAGACGCGTGCATTAACCCACGGTGCTTTAGACGCGTGCATTAACCCACGGTGCTTTAGACGCGTGCATTAACCCACGGTGCTTTAGACGCGTGCATTAACCCACGGTGCTTTAGACGCGTGCATTAACCCACGGTGCTTTAGACGCGTGCATTAACCCACGGTGCTTTAGACGCGTGCATTAACCCACGGTGCTTTAGACGCGTGCATTAACCCACGGTGCTTTAGACGCGTGCATTAACCCACGGTGCTTTAGACGCGTGCATTAACCCACGGTGCTTTAGACGCGTGCATTAACCCACGGTGCTTTAGACGCGTGCATTAACCCACGGTGCTTTAGACGCGTGCATTAACCCACGGTGCTTTAGACGCGTGCATTAACCCACGGTGCTTTAGACGCGTGCATTAACCCACGGTGCTTTAGACGCGTGCATTAACCCACGGTGCTTTAGACGCGTGCATTAACCCACGGTGCTTTAGACGCGTGCATTAACCCACGGTGCTTTAGACGCGTGCATTAACCCACGGTGCTTTAGACGCGTGCATTAACCCACGGTGCTTTAGACGCGTGCATTAACCCACGGTGCTTTAGACGCGTGCATTAACCCACGGTGCTTTAGACGCGTGCATTAACCCACGGTGCTTTAGACGCGTGCATTAACCCACGGTGCTTTAGACGCGTGCATTAACCCACGGTGCTTTAGACGCGTGCATTAACCCACGGTGCTTTAGACGCGTGCATTAACCCACGGTGCTTTAGACGCGTGCATTAACCCACGGTGCTTTAGACGCGTGCATTAACCCACGGTGCTTTAGACGCGTGCATTAACCCACGGTGCTTTAGACGCGTGCATTAACCCACGGTGCTTTAGACGCGTGCATTAACCCACGGTGCTTTAGACGCGTGCATTAACCCACGGTGCTTTAGACGCGTGCATTAACCCACGGTGCTTTAGACGCGTGCATTAACCCACGGTGCTTTAGACGCGTGCATTAACCCACGGTGCTTTAGACGCGTGCATTAACCCACGGTGCTTTAGACGCGTGCATTAACCCACGGTGCTTTAGACGCGTGCATTAACCCACGGTGCTTTAGACGCGTGCATTAACCCACGGTGCTTTAGACGCGTGCATTAACCCACGGTGCTTTAGACGCGTGCATTAACCCACGGTGCTTTAGACGCGTGCATTAACCCACGGTGCTTTAGACGCGTGCATTAACCCACGGTGCTTTAGACGCGTGCATTAACCCACGGTGCTTTAGACGCGTGCATTAACCCACGGTGCTTTAGACGCGTGCATTAACCCACGGTGCTTTAGACGCGTGCATTAACCCACGGTGCTTTAGACGCGTGCATTAACCCACGGTGCTTTAGACGCGTGCATTAACCCACGGTGCTTTAGACGCGTGCATTAACCCACGGTGCTTTAGACGCGTGCATTAACCCACGGTGCTTTAGACGCGTGCATTAACCCACGGTGCTTTAGACGCGTGCATTAACCCACGGTGCTTTAGACGCGTGCATTAACCCACGGTGCTTTAGACGCGTGCATTAACCCACGGTGCTTTAGACGCGTGCATTAACCCACGGTGCTTTAGACGCGTGCATTAACCCACGGTGCTTTAGACGCGTGCATTAACCCACGGTGCTTTAGACGCGTGCATTAACCCACGGTGCTTTAGACGCGTGCATTAACCCACGGTGCTTTAGACGCGTGCATTAACCCACGGTGCTTTAGACGCGTGCATTAACCCACGGTGCTTTAGACGCGTGCATTAACCCACGGTGCTTTAGACGCGTGCATTAACCCACGGTGCTTTAGACGCGTGCATTAACCCACGGTGCTTTAGACGCGTGCATTAACCCACGGTGCTTTAGACGCGTGCATTAACCCACGGTGCTTTAGACGCGTGCATTAACCCACGGTGCTTTAGACGCGTGCATTAACCCACGGTGCTTTAGACGCGTGCATTAACCCACGGTGCTTTAGACGCGTGCATTAACCCACGGTGCTTTAGACGCGTGCATTAACCCACGGTGCTTTAGACGCGTTCTGTGGGTGCAGGGGGGTGGGGGGTTGGGTCAAGGGAGGTTCTGAGGGTGCAGGGGGGTGGGGGGGTGGGTTGGGGGAGGTTCTGAGGGTGCAGGGGGGTGGGGGGTTGGGTCGGGGCGGTTCTGAGGGTGCAGGGGGGTGGGGGGGTGGGTTGGGGGAGGTTCTGAGGGTGCAGGGGGGTGGGGGGGTGGGTCGGGGGAGGTTCTGAGGGTGCAGGGGGGTGGGGGGGTGGGTCGGGGGAGGTTCTGAGGGTGCAGGGGGGTGGGGGGGTGGGTCGGGGCAGTTCTGAGGGGGGGGTGGGTGGGTTGGGGGCGGTTCTGAGGGTGCAGGGGGGTGGGGGGTTGGGTCGGGGCGGTTCTGAGGGGGGGGGGGGGGTAGCTGAGGGAACATGAGACGGCACCACAGCTGTAAGCAGCTCTTACAAGAGGGAAAAAAGGTGAAAATGAATTATGCACTGCTGGCTAGGGGTACAATTTTATGAACCACCAAAGTGATGAGCTTTTGTGTCTTTTTCTGCCCTTTCTCACGCCGTCCGACCTTCTGAGAGTGCGCATATCATAACAATAAAATGAGGAAAAAAAATAATGCCAGGCCACAGCCCCCGGTTCTCAGGTCGACTGAAAGCGAAGTTCAGAGCCGGAAGGTTTGGGGCGTCCGCTTCCTTCATCCGCAGCACAGACGCAGGCTAACCGCACAAGATAACAACAGACCCAGAGCAATTACCAGAAGCCCAGGTGGGAACTCTGCATCAACCGCACACAGCCCATCAAGCACAATTAAGCGTGATCCAAACAGAATCAATTAGCACTGAAATCTGTCGGGGGAACGTTTCACGCTTGGAACGCGAGATACCATCGCAATTAGCTTCCCCTTACGGGCGTCCGGGGATTGCCCATTCGGTCCGCTACAGAAACGTTCCCCTCAGCTGGAGAGAGCCGCCCATATTTGGGGAGGGGAAAACTGCCGATCCCAAAAAAAAACGGCTAATGTGGATCAGACTCTTGGAACGTAGGAGCTAGGCCTTTCGATTCAAATCGGAAAAGGAACGAAAAGGAACACCACATTTGAACTTGTTTCCAGAACCTGTCCATTGACAGGCCGTTATCTTGTCTTAGCTTGAATATAGTCCTCCGAAATTAGTTTTGAAATATTCTTCATTAACATTGCAACCGTCCAAAAGAAGAGGCTCTAACGCACTAATCCGGATGCCGTTTATTGTTGTTGTGCGCGGTCAGCTTGCAGGGCCGCGGTCCAGCGTTGGCACGGGAACAGACGGGCTTCGACAGCAGGCCGGCGGACTGGATATCAGCGGTTTTTTCAGGACCCTCCGCCCGAGAGCTCTAAAGATAAGGCTTGAATTAAACATCCTGAGCCGCCACGGAGCAGGAAATAGAACTCGCCTCAGTGCACGGAGAAACAGAAAAGCAAAGGCTAGGGTACAGTTTTTCCCACCCCCTCCTCCCCCCGGAGCAGAAACCGAAAAATCTAACTTAAATGAATGTCCAATGTTCCAGGCCAACAACAACGATTAAAGCGCCGTTTTCAGGCTAATAATTTATTTTTAAACAACTTGCGGTGTGAACAAAGAAATTGCATTCCGCCAGGTGCACAAACATCGACGGGAGAGACATCAGTCCAACTGTGCTGAACTGGGAGAGTAATGCCTTCTCCCCATAGGCCAATGGCTATCCATGCGTGCTGCTCCTAGCAAACACGCGCCTTGCACTCTAATTTCCCTGCAATTTTCTCCACGTCTGGCTCCACAGGTGAATTATCCTCACCTCTTCAGTGAACACTGCATCTATTACCACAGTAACAATACAATATTTTGGCTGCAAAATAAATGTAAAAAATCTGCATCAGAATGATAAAATAGCCACTTCTGGATACATTTGCTTTTAGGTCAATAAGTCTTTTATCCACAGCCGGATCATTTACAGCACGCATGGGGGTGGGGGGGGGGGCAGCACAAAAGATCAATACTACATTAAATATAATGGAGTCAGCCGGCTAGCGATGTGGTTTCGTGTTTGCACGACGAGGTTTTCGTACTTTGAATTAAGACGTAGCGAAAGTGAGATCGGCACTCTCCTACCAGAAAATATGGCCGCATTCAAATACTAAACCGGACAGGATCACCGTGATCTAGGACGCCAAGGAACACAAGGGGCTCCTTCCCATGGCTCATCGTTCTTTGCCTGACCCGGAAATCGATCGAGGTCCTCCATCTTTAAGTGAATTATAATCCGCTAAATGTTCCGTCGAAGAGTTAGAAGCTGGCGTGTAGCGTAGTGGTTAAGGTACATGACTGGGAACCGCAAGGTCGGTGGTTCTAATCCCGGTGTAGCCACGATAAGATCCGCACAGCCGTTGGGCCCTTGAGCAAGGCCCTGAACCCTGCATTGCTCCAGGGGAGGATGGTCTCCTGCTTAGTCTAATCAACTGTACGTCGCTCTGGATAAGAGCGTCTGCCAAACGCCATTAACGTAATGTAATGTAGAAGCCAGGAACTTGGAGGCTCTTCTCTCAAGCAAGAAAACATGAGCACACCCTTTGCACAAGTATGTTTTCAGAATGCGTGAAATCGTATAAGTGCTCGACCTGTGGATCCACCTCTCCCCATCTGCCACGCATACCGAAACTGACATGGCTTCGAACTGCCGTAATCAAGGGGCAAGGACATTCCAAATCTCCCCATTTACTTCCTCTGCTGGCCTCTTTTTCCCGCCCCTCCTGATAGGTGGAGCTGGGAGCGAGAAAAGGAGCAAGGACAGGAAGGAGGAGAAGAATAAGACTGGATAGATGGATAGAGCCAGTCCTTACTGCTGCCCTTACTGCTGTCCTTACTGCTGTCCTTACTGCTGTCCTGACTGCTGTCCTTAGTGCTGCCCTTACTGCTGCTGCCCTTACTGCTGCTGCCCTTACTGCTGCCCTTACTGCTGCTGTTCTTACTGCTGTCCTTACTGCTGCCCTTACTGCTGTCCTTACTGCTGTTCTTACTGCTGTCCTTACTGCTGCCCTTACTGCTGCCCTTACTGCTGTCCTTACTGCTGTTCTTACTGCTGTTCTTACTGCTGCCCTTACTGCTGCCCTTACTGCTGCTGTTCTTACTGCTGCCCTTACTGCTGCCCTTACTGCTGCCCTTACTGCTGCTGTTCTTACTGCTGTCCTTACTGCTGCCCTTACTGCTGTCCTTATTGCTGTCCTTACTGCTGCTGTTCTTACTGCTGTCCTTACTGCTGCCCTTACTGCTGCTGTTCTTACTGCTGTCCTTACTGCTGTCCTTACTGCTGCTGTTCTTACTGCTGTCCTTACTGCTGCCCTTACTGCTGTCCTTACTGCTGCCCTTACTGCTGCCCTTACTGCTGTCCTTACTGCTGTCCTTACTGCTGCCCTTACTGCTGCCCTTACTGCTGTCCTTACTGCTGCCCTTACTACTGTCCTTACTGCTGTCCTTACTGCTGCCCTTACTGCTGCCCTTACTGCTGCTGTTCTTACTGCTGTCCTTACTGCTGCTGCCCTTACTGCTGCTGTTCTTACTGCTGTCCTTACTGCTGCTGCCCTTACTGCTGCTGCCCTTACTGCTGTCCTTACTGCTGCTGCCCTTACTGCTGCCCTTACTGCTGCCCTTACTGCTGTCCTTACTGCTGCCCTTACTGCTGTCCTTACTGCTGTCCTTACTGCTGCCCTTACTGCTGCCCTTACTGCTGCCCTTACTGCTGTTCTTACTGCTGTCCTTACTGCTGCCCTTACTGCTGTCCTTACTGCTGCCCTTACTGCTGCCCTTACTGCTGTTCTTACTGCTGCCCTTACTGCTGCCCTTACTGCTGTCCTTACTGCTGCTGTTCTTACTGCTGTCCTTACTGCTGTCCTTACTGCTGCCCTTACTGCTGCCCTTACTGCTGTCCTTACTGCTGCCCTTACTGCTGCCCTTACTGCTGCCCTTACTACTGTCCTTACTGCTGTCCTTACTGCTGTCCTTACTGCTGTCCTTACTGCTGCCCTTACTGCTGCCCTTACTGCTGCCCTTACTGCTGTTCTTACTGCTGCCCTTACTGCTGCTGCCCTTACTGCTGTCCTTACTGCTGCTGTTCTTACTGCTGTCCTTACTGCTGTCCTTACTGCTGCCCTTACTGCTGTCCTTACTGCTGTCCTTACTGCTGCTGTTCTTACTGCTGTCCTTACTGCTGTCCTTACTGCTGTCCTTACTGCTGCCCTTACTGCTGTCCTTACTGCTGCCCTTACTGCTGTCCTTACTGCTGCCCTTACTGCTGCTGTTCTTACTGCTGTCCTTACTGCTGTCCTTACTGCTGCCCTTACTGCTGTTCTTACTGCTGTCCTTACTGCTGTCCTTACTGCTGCTGCCCTTACTGCTGCCCTTACTGCTGTCCTGACTGCTGCCCTTACTGCTGCTGTCCTTACTGCTGTCCTTACTGCTGTCCTTACTGCTGCTGCCCTTACTGCTGTCCTTACTGCTGTCCTTACTGCTGTCCTTACTGCTGTCCTTACTGCTGCTGCCCTTACTGCTGTCCTTACTGCTGCCCTTACTGCTGTCCTTACTGCTGCCCTTACTGCTGCTGCCCTTACTGCTGCCCTTACTGCTGTTCTTACTGCTGTCCTTACTGCTGTCCTTACTGCTGCTGTTCTTACTGCTGTCCTTACTGCTGCCCTTACTGCTGCTGTTCTTACTGCTGTCCTTACTGCTGCCCTTACTGCTGTCCTTACTGCTGTCCTTACTGCTGCTGTTCTTACTGCTGTCCTTACTGCTGTCCTTACTGCTGTCCTTACTGCTGCTGCCCTTACTGCTGCCCTTACTGCTGCTGTCCTTACTGCTGTCCTTACTGCTGCCCTTACTGCTGTCCTTACTGCTGTCCTTACTGCTGCTGTTCTTACTGCTGTCCTTACTGCTGTCCTTACTGCTGTCCTTACTGCTGTCCTTACTGCTGCTGTTCTTACTGCTGTCCTTACTGCTGTCCTTACTGCTGCTGCCCTTACTGCTGCCCTTACTGCTGCCCTTACTGCTGTCCTTACTGCTGCTGCCCTTACTGCTGTCCTTACTGCTGTCCTGACTGCTGTCCTTACTGCTGCTGCCCTTACTGCTGCCCTTACTGCTGCCCTTACTGCTGTCCTTACTGCTGCTGCCCTTACTGCTGTCCTTACTGCTGTCCTGACTGCTGTCCTTACTGCTGCTGCCCTTACTGCTGTCCTTACTGCTGCTGTCCTTACTGCTGTCCTTACTGCTGTCCTTACTGCTGTCCTTACTGCTGCTGTCCTTACTGCTGCCCTTACTGCTGCCCTTACTGCTGTCCTTACTGCTGCTGCCCTTACTGCTGTCCTTACTGCTGTCCTGACTGCTGTCCTTACTGCTGCTGCCCTTACTGCTGTCCTTACTGCTGCTGTCCTTACTGCTGTCCTTACTGCTGCCCTTACTGCTGCCCTTACTGCTGCCCTTACTGCTGCTGTCCTTACTGCTGCCCTTACTGCTGTCCTTACTGCTGCCCTTACTGCTGCTGCCCTTACTGCTGCCCTTACTGCTGCCCTTACTGCTGCTGTCCTTACTGCTGCCCTTACTGCTGTCCTGACCGCTGGCGGGGCCTGTAGCAGCCTGTAGCGTAGTGGTTAAGGTAAATGATTGGGACACGCAAGATCGCTGGTTCCAATCCTGGTGTAGCCACAATAAGATCCGCACAGCCGTCGGGCCCTTGAGCAAGGCCCTTAACCCTGCAGTGCTCCAGGGGAGAATTGTCTCCTGCTTAGTCTAATCAACTAATGTCATTAATGTAATGTAATGTACTGCTGTCCTTACCGCTGTCCTTACTGCCAATAACTAGGGATCTGCTCTGAACGAGTCCAGGGTCATGGCCCCAGTTGTTTCCCCTTCGAAATAAACGTTTATTCATCTTAATTTTATTAACTTCTCTCTACTTGTTTTCAAATCAAGTCATTTCCATAAAATACAGTCGCAATGGCTGTTATTTCATTTTGTTACAACATTATCAGGTGGCAAGAACACAAGAAACAGGAACAAAATATTAGGAACTAAGGCAGGATTCTGTAGGAGGAGGCAGGTTTCTGTTCCCTCCCAACAGAGAGCAAAGTCATTTGACTGTATTTGTGTAAGTAAGTAGGACACAGGGGAGGCAGGTGGGGGATGTTTTTGAAAAACAGTTTAAAAAGGTACAATAGGCAATTTCGGACTTCAAACAGTCAAGAGGGGAATTGCAGCCTCTGCTGACATTGAAACCCGCCCCCATGCCAATTTGAACCAATTTTCAACCAGTGAGCTTAAATTATTGTACGGCTGTACAATGTTTTGGGACAGAGTGTTGGTCCGCCAAACCCGAACTTAAGGACTATAAACACCGGCAGAGGGCGAATCAGAACACGTGAGCAAGCCTTTTTCAATGATAGGAAGGGATTTGCAATGGTCTTGTAACAATGTTTTAACACAAAGATCTTACCTATCGCACCTGTAAGTCCTGATTAGTACTGAGGGAGGAAAACTTTGCCTGCTCATAACACTGGGTGGGTGGGTGGGGGGGGGGTTTACACCCTGTCAATCTCAGCATGCATTCTGTACCCGTGATTGACAGCACACGAGTGATACCGCCACCCGTGATGTGGTTAACGACTCGTTACATTACGCTGCAGTTATTTAGCTGACGCTGTCATTTCTGTCATTTACCGCACGCAACAGTTGCGCTGATCCGGCAGTGGATCCACTGGGGCTTGAACCGCCAACCACCCAGGGCAGTTTTTTGTTTTTTAAAATATTTTTTGGGCCTTTTTTCAGCTTTATTGGACAGTATAGTACAGAGAGACAGGAAGAATGGGAGCGAGAGAGAGGGGGGAAGACATGCGACAAATGTCAGACGGCCGGATTCGAACCGCCGACGTCGCGGCTCGCAATGAGCATGCGGTCAGTGCTCTACAGGCTGCGCCACCGAGACGCCCCCCCAGGGCACAGTCGAGAGACGAGGCCACAGGCCGCCCCCGTGACTCCACACTCTCTCATCGCTAAATCAACACCTCCGGTCCTTACACGCGGAGGTGCCGCGGCTATAAGCTCGGATATGCCGGGATCTTCAGTCAGCGGACTCCCAAGCCCCCCCGGGGCCAATGGGGGTCAAAGAGGAGCGACAGAGACGGCTTCCTCGCTGATCGACTAAAGACCGATGTCCCAAAAAAAAAAAACCGCTGCGCTTTTTTTGGGGGACAGTGCAGGCGGGGCCCTCTGTGTGAGGAGTGCAGGGGGGGGCCCTGGAGGGACAAACATGAGCCAACAATCGCTTATTCTTCTCCTCCTCCTTTTTTCTTTTCTTTCTCCCCCTCCTCTTCCTCGCTCCACCCATCGGGAGAGGCTAGACTTTTTTTATTTATTATTGTGTTCATTTGTCCAATAACTTTTGCTCCCCTGAAATGGGGGGGGGGGGGGGGATCACGCGATATGGACGTAAATATCCTCAGTGTTCATTGTTTTATTTCAAATCCAACGTGCCGCAGTACAGAACCAAAACAACAAAAAAGTGTCACTGTGCCTATTAATACGTCTACATTTACCTTTGTTGCTGCATTTACCTTTTTCCAGTTTGGAATTATTGTCATTCCAGGTGGCAACGGAACAGACTTTACTATCAAAAGGGCTAGCCCCACCCAATGTTCACTACCTCAGCGAATCAACAATACCTCACTGCTCTCTATAGGTCATTTCAAAGATGCGGTCATTTTCGGTGGACACCAGGCCAAGGCTATTGTTGTGCATCGGTAAAAAAAAAAAAAAAAAAAAAAAAGAAGAAGAAATCATTACACCCCACTCATTTGCTTAATAGCCTCGCTGGACCGAGTAAGCAGATTGCATTTTTAAATGGAATTTCATTGTGAAAACGTGCAATTAATCTCGGAGCGTCGAGAGCCCAGTAAAGTCTGTAGCGTGGCTTTTAATCTCAAATTCATCAACCGTGAGCATGTGACACCGATAGGACCCCGCGGGCGTTTATGCGCCGGCTTCGCAGATCAATCAGGAAGCGCGCGCTAATCGCATTCGCCGATCAATACCACCTGGATGAAACCAGACGAGCTCGACAGGGCAAAAAACAGCCGCTTCTCATTTGTAAACTGTCTCGCAGGTGTAATATAGGCCTGCCCAGATCTCGTAATCAACATCAATTTAATTTGCTTTCACCGAGGAGCTGAAACAGACCTTACGCAGAATGTGTTGGCTGAACACCTCGCTGTTGCAGTCAGTTCTCCGCGCAATTAACCGTAGCAAGTGGAACGTTCCCTGTACGTCTTCTATGTGTCAGTGTGTGTGGGAGAAGTGGGCAGTGTAGAGGTAATCTTTTTACCCCCCAAAAGCAAATTAACCGAGGCACAGGCCTGACAAATAAACATTTTACTGACTGCACAATCAATCAATCAATCAATATATATATATATATATATATATATATATATATATATATATATATATATATATATATATATATTTTTTTTTTTTTTAATAGTTATATTAAGGAATACGGAACTAAGTAATATAAATAACATGATGCCAAAGTTCTTCTTATTCTTCTTCTGAGACTGAATTACAAAAACATTCCTATACTGCCCACTGCTGGAGGATATTATACTGCATTATATAATATTATTGATGTCATCAACAAGGCGATTTGCATGAAATGTTTCAGCAATCAGCGGTACTCATTGTATAAAAATGTTAATTCGCCGTTTGACACATTGCCAGTGCCAGTAGAGGAATAATCCCGGCATAATGGCTAGATGCTACAATAACTTTTTACTTTAAATACCCTTTTTAAATTTAACGGCAATGTAGAAGGAAAATATGGCCCTGTAGGAAAGAACAAGTCGTCGATCAAATGGAATAACTATTCTAGTTAAGTGGCTAACACTATGCTGTGTCAATACACAGTAGCTAAAGGGCTTCAACGACATTCAAAAAGATGATATGGGTAAGACTTACCAGATAGCTCATTTGATTTCCTCTATCTAGCAAGTGACCTAACATGGGTTTTTTGTTTTTTTTAACTGATATTATGATATCTTTTTTACAATCACTTTGACACTAATTTCGAACCTTGAGGTCATTTTTCAAAACTCTAAACACTCTATTCAATTGCTTGGATAAAATATACATAAAAATAATTTGTTCGCTGAACCAAATAACTTCACAGCGACACAACCTTCACCGTATTAGCATTTCAAAATGAAATACACACATTACATTTGAAAATACTGTGTTTTCGTTCATTACAACGCATCTAACTACCAATGTATCCAACTACTCAAAATGACAAGTAACTGTAACATTACTCCTAAAGCATAGTTTTATGGAAACTGAATACTTATAACAACATTCCACGTTTAGATCATGAATGTTTTAGGATACATAAATCAATTGACACCAATTACTTTGGAACAGGATCAATTTTACCACATTATGATTGAATGTAAGATTTCATCACCATCCTTTGTCACAGGGGTTTTCAACCTTCTTTGACACGCCCTCCCTAGTTTGTAAGTTTGAGTGGGTGCTCAAATAACTAATGATTGATTTTACTGAGTGCTAAGAGCAGGAGTAAGGATGTGAATCCACCTGCAACAACATAGCGACAACACGGAGCAGGTAGGTGATCCATGTTAGAGTAGAGATCAAGCAGTGAGAGGAAGAGGAGGAAGAGGAGGTGGAGGAGGTCAGTGGAATGGTACTCCTTCAGAGAGGTGGCCTTGTTTCTCGTCTTAGAGGTGGTGGTGGTAGGGGGGTTAAGTGGTAGAGGACAGTGTAGGTGAGGATTTCCTTCCCACTCTGTAGCTATCATTTTGTTGCTATGACAGTTTTTTTTTACAATTGATAACAATTCACTTTTTCAAAACTCTTCATACAACTCTCTGCACCAACATGCAGCTTCGCACAACAGTTCATTTCATTCACAAAATGCATCAAAACTGCCAAACCACAGCAAACATGTCTGAAAGGAAAAGCACCAGCACTAGATTTATTTTGTCATGTCAACAATGATCTCAAAAACACTAACAACCAGTGGCATTACAGTAGATGCACTATTTTCTGTCAGTGATTTGAAATTTGGACTGTAGAAATGTATACATTTTGGTGGTTCAGTCTGATATTTAGGAAAACTAAATAAAAAGCTAACTGTGTGAAAAGTTTAAAAAAAGGTAAAAATCAAGTATTCTTACTGCAATATTAAAGTATTGTAAAAACAACTAAACAGTGAAGCTATAGGTATTTTTTGTGTAGGTGATCTAAACAAATTTGGACATGCAAGATTTCTTCAGAGATATGAATGCACAATGCATGTTTTGAACAGGAGGACCGGCTGTGTTACAAGTGCTTACCGTTTTGAGTCTTGTGTCTAAGCTTTTTAAAGCACAAACTTGTGAAATAAGTGTCAAAGTGATTGTAAAAAACTGTAAGATGCCAGATTCTGAATGCCAGAATATTGAAGACCATGACTGGTTAATTAGTGGAATCAGTTAATTTGTTTTAGTGTCTGAGTGCTGGGCTTGCAACCAGCCCTTTTCTGATGAGATTGGACTAAGTATATTCACCACATATACAGTGCAGTCTGTAAGTATTTGGACAGTGGTACAATTTCTGTTCTTTTGGCTCTGTGCTCAACACATTGGATTTGAAATGAAACAATTAATATGAGGTTAAAGTTTAACCTTTAATCCAAGGTTATTTACATCCATATCCAGTGATCCATATAGGAATTACATTCCTTTTTATACACAGTCCTCCCATTTTAGGGGACCAAAAGTAATTGCACAGGTGGCTTCTAGGCTGTTATAGTCAGGTGCATTCAATTGCTTCCTTAGTGCAAGTACAAGAAAGCTTTCGGTGTCTAGCCTCGGTTCTATGCTTTTGATTGCCTTTGGAGTCTGTTACTGGCATTTGTCAAGGAAGCCATTATGAGGCTCACAAAGGCAGGGTGACATTGGCTCAGGCGGTAAGTCGGAAGGTTGTTGGTTCGATCCCGCCCCGGGGGGTGTCGAAGTGTCCCTCAGCACATCAAATGCTCCTGACGAGCTGGTTGGTGCCAGCTACAGCTACAATCGCCGTTGGTGTGTGAGCGTGAGCGTGAGCGTGAGTGTGTGTATGAATGGGTGAATGGGTGAATGAGAAGCATCGATTGTACATCGTTTTGGATAAAGGCGCTATATAAATGCCAAGCATTTACAAATAACAAAAAACCAGACAGTGACACAGGCCAAATAACTGACTTAAAATGGAGGATCTGTAGTTTGGTGAGTGCTTTCGGTAAGAGGTGGGGAGGAAGCCCAGGGCACTTCTGCTCTGTTCTCACTTGAGCTGTAGACTTCCTCTTTCCTCTTTCCTCTTTCCGTTTCATCATTGTTGCGAAAGTCAGCCTCCGCTTTGGCAACTTCCTCTCGGCAGGAGCTTGGTGCACGCAATGTTGTGGGAGGGGAGAGTGTCTCCACCCTCAGACACTCACACCAATTTCACATGCATTCTCAAAGCCTTATCAGAAGAGTGCCTATACCCTCTGAACCTAATCATCCCCTGATTCAATTGGCAAAAAAATTGTTCCCTCCCTCTCCACCTCAGTTGGTGTGTGGTGCGCGTTCTGGCACAAAATGGCTGCCACATTGACGGTGGTCGAGGCGAGTTCCCCTTTGTCACTGTAAAGCTCTTCTGAGTGTGAGAAAAGCGGAATATAAAACTATGTGAATCCATCTGTCTCTCTCACATTCGTGGCACTGCCTCAGAGTCAGAGATAAAGTACAAAGAGAGGAAGAGGGCTGCTTTGGTCCAAAAACGTACGTGCAGGTCACAGCAGGAAGTGAGCGCCCTACACTACACAGGAACGAAGTGACAGGGGAGGTACATTTTTGATCTTCAAGGATCAAATTTCCCACAAAAGTACCGTGACAGTACAGTGATGTTCTCTTTTGGGTACAAATGAGTATGTTTTCCAAGCAAAAAGAGGTGAAAAAAAATTAATTACATTAGTTGCTGGCTAGGGTTACAATTTGTTGTACCTTTCGGGATCAGCGACAAGCATTTGTACCTTTTTAGGCACTTTCATTAGGCAGCTCAGTGTTCCACAATTTGACCTGACCCAGGGCCTTGGCAACGTATTCAGCAGCCTCATCCCTCTCTTTACATTACATGTCATTTGGCTGACTCTTTTATCCAAAGCCGCTTAGAGTTGATTAGACTAAGGAGGAGACAATCCTCTCCTGGAGCAATGCAGGGTTAAGGGCCTTGCTCAAGGCTGTGCGGATCTTATTGTGGCTACAACCGCTACGCTACAGGCCGTCTCCCGTAGACAAAGTGAAAGACTCGATCGCGAAATGTTTCTCATACCGCAGTAAAAAGCTCGACAGCACCACATCCTGTACCCCTCACAGGGTACAAGGTATGTAGGCCAGGAAACTGACGAAGGCCAACCTCGGCCTACATACCTTGTACCCTGTGAGGTACAAGGTTTCACTGCGTGAAAATAGGCCACCGTGTTTCAGCTGCTACGGCTGAGCCACTTTCATTCACCACAACCGCCCTCCTTCATATTTCCCCGTCAAATAACAGACCGGCAAACAGACGCGATCCCATCCGCATCGCACACCCAGCAATTCCATTTCAGAGCCTCTGTCGCGAACCGTGTTCCACTACGCCGAAACCTACGCCACGAAGGCCGCTCCAAACAAACAGAATAACGCTTTTGAGAATACTTTCACTACGACGTGTTTTTTTTTTTGTTTTTTTTTGTTTGACGAAGACACTTGCATTACGTCAAAAATATTTAAATACTTTTCTCTGCTGATAGGCCATAGGGGTGTAACGGCAGTCTAAACAGACATGGCTTCTACCAGAGCTGACGTGGATGTGAAACCACTGATGATCACACACAGAGCAGGTCAGATGAGGTTTTTCAACACAGGCGTGGGCTAACTGCCAACTGAATATAGACAGTCATATACAAGGTGATTGAACGGATATTACGGCATGAAAGGTGCGATTCATGAAATCAATACTGTTTTATGTTGACATACAGACAGTGGACATCAGTTGGTTTGGCCTTAATTTGTCGCCTAGTTAATTTAGGTTTGCCTTGCATTATATGGACAAGGCATAACAGGGTATTAGCCTACACATTAGTTTTCTCCACATTACTTACAAAGTGCGCTTTTCCCTGTGAATACCAGCTTAGTTACATCAATGCCATTTTGGTCAATTATAAAACATCAAATACATATAGTCAAATACACTTACGTGCTCCTTAGTCCTTGATATCCACGTTTCCAATAACAGAGTCAGGCGTGTGCTGTGAAATCTGCCGGTGGTCTTAACAGCGATAAATATGTCCGAGAGCTGTAGATGGGGATCGGGCAGTGTGCGCGGCAGTTCTTTTCCTCTGTAAGGCAGGTCCATCTGCCGTATCCTACTGCCAGTCCGCCTGGCCGCTGCCAAATCCAATGGGCTATCCGGCGATTTCTGTTCGCGCACTCCCGCTAGGAGTTCTTGCGTCGGTGTAGTGCGTTCTGCCCCCCGGAATGAAGATGCTCTGTTGCTCTTTTTGGTGTGTCGCGCCCTCAGTTGTAAATCCACGAGCACGATTATGAAGAAAGTCAAGGTAGCTCCAGGCATAAGGCGTAGCAACTTCTTGACAAACATTCTCAGCGAATTCAGTCAGGCGATTTAGCTGAATCGAGCCCTCTAGAGCCACATGACACGCGTGAACCGTTAATAACGGAAGACTTTAATGAGTTACGTAGGTTATTCGCTACTTTATTACTGTAATCGTTTCGTATTAAAAAAATATTACGACCTAGTTCGTACGATGTATCAGTGTTCGGTCGGCTAATTATTCCAACCATTAAACATATTAAAGCAAGAATCAGCAAATGATTTACACCTAGCCATCCAAATGTCAACCTCACTGTTTCTCTCTCCACCTGCTGAACTCAACAAAAACGTAAAAGGCGGATACTATCGTTTTCCAGATTCTTTTTACATTTATTATCTTGCTAAATAATAGTACAAAACAATACAAATCTCCTCAAATGTATTTTAGATATTTAAAATCTAGTGAACAACTACTCAACACATAGTCTATCCATCTTTCCAATGACCAAGAAACAGTTTAAAATCGAAACCTGAAACCTCCAAATCTAAGACGATAATTCAGAAGTTATTTATCATTTTAAATCCTCTTTACTAAACAACGTGCTGTCCGAGGAACATTATCGGCTCACATGACGTTATAAATCATATTTCTAATGTAATTAATCACTCACTTTATACGCGGCTAGTTTATGAAACGGATCTCATTTGTTCAAAGACCGTTCATACGCAAAAAGAAGCATCCACCTCCTGCAATCTGTATCGATGGGCTGCATTTTAAAGAGCAAAGGAAACGTTGAACCTCACCAGCGCATGGTAGCACACTATTGGCAGGCCAAGGAAGTGACAAATGCGAGCGCGCGGTGTTCCGTTATCTTGCAACGAATTTAGACGCAGAATGAAACAGGTGGCACAAGTCAACTCCGCGCGCACTGCCGTAGCAAACTTTCGGTGTGCTTTTCTTAATAAAAGAAATAAAATATATAAATAAATGCTTCATTTTTAAACGGGTATACGCGTGTGACTGCGCTTAGAGGATATGTTCACAGGCAGACGGCATAGACTGGGCGCCTAAATTCGTCGTGATGTGAGGATTCTTTGTGCACATGCATATCCTCCCACCACGCGGAAACGTCTCCACTCGCGCACAAAAGCGTAGGCTGTTTACGGGTTTAATCTCGAACAGGTTTCTCCCATTTCCAACGTCGCACAGGGCTTAGTCCGACACTGACGGCCCGGGTGAGGAATCCTTCAGATTTGACAGGAAGTGCGGATGTTGATACAGCATAACAGACGATTTGCTCGTTCGAAAAATGCCATTATTTCAGACCGGCCTACAGTCAGTGTTGAATTCCAGACTAGACATTACTAGAACATTTTTTCTTTGTAAAGTTCTATGCCTCAGACTAAGTGGTTTGTTTTGAATCTGCTTCCGACTGAATCTGCCTCCACTGATTCACCACATCTACCCAAAAAAAATTAAGGAAACAGATTACAAGTATTACTATTGAATACATATAACATATACTATTGATAAAATTGATTGACACGTAATATTATTGATCAGCTACTCTATTATCTTACCTTCATTATATTGGGTTAATAGGTGTGCCCTTTTTTATAGTGTATAATGCCATATCCTCTCAGAAATTGATGGCACAGTTCATAAATGAATGATGAACACACACAGGTTATGTTATTAAATTAAATGAAAGCTTGTTTGGGAATCTGTCTTCTAAACTGCCTTTGTTTTAACACATTCAGTCGAGGTTTGGCATAAACGTGAATTCCATCATTCATTTCCGTATTTGATCTGCACTTCCTCGTGCGTCGCTCTGGATATTTTACATTTTGTAATGTAATGTAATTTAATTTGACAAAAGCATCGATTTTCATTTCTCCAAGTCAATTAATTTTTGTGGATTATACATAGGACACATTTGGTTAGTTTTTTTTACCCTACATTTCCTCCCACACTGCTGCACAAATGTGCTCTTAAATGATCCATTTTCAGGAGCAAACCTCCTGGGAAAAATATAATATTTATAAAATATTTATAAATTTTTTGACCTAATATTTTTTAAATATATATTTTATTTAATCGTAATTGACTGTCCCTTAGGTTAAGAGAAATACTGTATAGAGCTCAGGAAAGCCAAAATGTAATGTCCTCGTATGAGGAACCAGGGTGTCAGGAGGTTAAAATGGGAGCACTGTCGAACCTTGACCCAAATCAATAATTTTCTTTTTGATTTCTCCTTTTGGATTCACCTTGGAGGTAAAACATATGCAGTCATTAACATTTGATTAGTATGTTCATTATTACATTCAAGTTATCAATAGATTTATTCTACTAATACACTATGAAATACAAATCCCTTAAAATGACATTCATTATATATTATCATTATTAATTATGCATTAATTCACCCCTGAAACCATATCAACTCCCTCAATTTAAATTAGGTACCACTTAGACGAAAACCAAGATCCCTTAATGGTCCATTAATTTATGCACGCAAAAAACACCTGAATAGCAAGATGAATGGCATTTTAATGTAAAAAATTAAGGGATCTGGTTTCCTAGTGATCAGTCCATACGCAATTAATTCTAAACCTAAGCATATGCAGATTTTTATCCGAAGGACAGAACCCCTTACGCCATGCCTTACCCCTTTTTTTACGAAGTCGATACAATTAACAAGACAAAAAAGTAACCTCCATCACCGCCTTTATTTATTTGTTCTTTTCTCAGAGTTATCAAATTACCGCCATTCATCCAGAGGTCCCAGCGACCAGCTGCTACCGTTCTCCATCCCTCCCCACGTCCCCCTGGTGCAGTCCCTCAGGTATACCAGAGAAGTCTGGGCACACCCTGGCTAGGAAAGGCCCTGGATCGGTTTACGGCCTACATGAAAAGATCCTTTTAAAGCAGCAAGTACATTGCTCCCTACTTTGAACAATAAGTCAGGAGAGCAGACCTTTTCAGGTTTTGTGTAAGAAGTTAATCTATCTGGAGTACTACACACAGGGCTGAATAGCTCTGCTCTCAGGCACGACAAAGACACACAAAAATACCAGAGTTGTGTGAGTATATGTAGTGTGAACTGCCGTGACAATCGTTCTGCATATGTGCGCCGTTTTGAATCATTACAATCTACAGGGCACAGAAGCGTATTACTTTGGAACAGTGGTTGATCGTGAAGCATTTTAAAAACTGACGGTGGTGCTGTTGCCATGATGCTGGTGGTGAGCCCCTGTGGTCAGGGGCAATGCTGTGGGGTTTGGGGGCCCCACCATCCCTGCAAAATGGCAGGCCCCTCACAGTTAGGGCCCTTGGACAGTGTGTGGGCCCCGTCCCCACATTGTGTCTCTGGGGTTCTCTCTCTCTCTCTCTCTCTCTCTCTCTCTCTCTCTCACAATCGTTTTCACACTTGTCTCAATACCTTGTCCACTTTTTCTAAAGGCATTCAATCACCACTTCTTCCAAAATTCATGAATACCTCTTAGTCAGTGTTCACTACCAGCAAGTGAGAGAGATTTTTCCACTATTACTGCTGTATATCTACTGTTGAAACACCTGGCTATCATTTCAGTGAACAACCTACCTAGGTCTTTTTTGTTGGTGCCCCGTTACCGCATATACAAAAGGGGCCATCTTTGGATTGGCATTTGCATTCTTTAGCCTTGGTGGGGAAAATGGATGCGGCCAGAGGTAGAGGAAGAAGACGTCGTGGAAGAGCAAGAACAGTTGTGTCTGATGAAATCAGAGCCACAGTCATTGATCATGTGTTAAATCATGGTCTGTCCCTGAGGGAAGCAGGTTTGAGGGTTCAACCAAACTTAGATCCACAGTGGCTTCAATAGTGATGATTTTCAGGCAAACCAACAGGTACTATACAGTATTTACAGCATTCTGACTCAAGGAATTGATGTGTATATTACAGTAGTACTGTGATTTTAGAAGTCTCCAGAAAAAGCAGATGCATCAGTGCACATTTGTCTTTGACTCACAACAGGACCCAGCGGTTACGTCACACAGGGGTACAGGGAAGAATATTTATGCCTCAACAGGAGGATGCAATAGTTGGGATGGTCATTGTCAACAACAGCATCAGGCCAAGAGAAATATGCAACAACATAATCGCAGTATAAGCACTACAACCATTTCAAGAGTGCTACAGAAACATCAGATCAGGATGAAACAGTTGTACAGTCCCCTTTGACAGGAACTCTGAGGGTGTCAAGGAACTCAGGTACCAATATGAAGTTTATGAAGGTATATGTGAAGGTTTATGACTGCCACCCACATGAACAGATGTCAATTCTAGATGCAATGGCTGCTGGGTGTATGGACATAACAGTGGAACACACCCAGGGCTGGATAAGGCACGCAAAGAGATGTTTTCCTCTGTGTAGGGCAAGAGATAACATTCGGAGTGATGTTGATGAAAATCTATGGCCAAATGCAGAGGACAGGATGGATGGGCCAGGCCAACAGTAGACTTCTGATACTGATAGGCAGACAATATATGTGCAAATTACTGTATATAGTGAAAATATTGCTATTTGGTATGTATTTGTTATTGTAATTGATTGTATTATATTTTTCTTTTCTGAACTACATTATATTGCACTGTGAGAACAAATGGCAAAATACAGCAAACCCCCTGAAGAATACTGTTGCTTTCGTGATTTGTTTCTTTATCATATATTGTTTTACATTACACAGTAAAAATAGTTATTCTGGGTTTCCGATACAGTAAAACATTCATTCATTTACAGTCTACTGTAAATTTATCACACTCAGTCATGACATGTATTGTGAGAGGCAAACCAACAGATCTAAAGTTTCTTTAGCTGCTTGGCTTGAAATATTTGTGGATGCAAAAATAGAGGAAAGGGAAACACATAATATATGTATTTAGCAATGCTCCAAGTTGTTTGTCTTTTGTAGTTCATTGTACATTGAGTGACAAAGTAGTCTAATGAGAGAAAGCATATGCTATAGTTATGGCAGCATGAGTCACTTTTGGGTGAAACATGAAGTGTTTTGGTGGTTGAAGTGCATTTTGCACCAAAGGTTAACTGACGTGCTCAGGTGCGTGTTTCAAAAGCACACTGAGTGAAGAGTTTTGAAAAAGTGGACATGGTATTGAGACAAGTGTGAAAACGATTGTAAAAAAAACTGTAAGTCTAAATTAGCCTGTCAACATTACTAATAGGAGTAAATGAGCATTCATTAAAATGTTTTAGCACATGTGACTCCTACATGTGACTGCAGTGGGGTATTTATGACCATTTGGTTCTTTAAATTAACATTTCCATTACAATAATAATTTTGTTTTGCATTTCAAAACACAAAAAAAAAGGGTTTTAGCGCCCTCTGGGGGCTCAATGTAGTAGATCCAGAGGTCCCTCAGAAAAAGATATTCATTAATTTCCCTTTTAATATTTTGGGAAATGTTCCTTGATAAACAACAAATTAGATATATATTTGTTTCCCCAAAATTTGTAAGTACAGCTGGTGAGGAATGTCTCTCACTGTAACAAAGTAGGGCGGTCTGTAGCATAGCATAGGGGAGGATTGTCTCCTGCTTAGTCTAATCAACTGTATGGCGCTCTGGATAAAAGCGTCAGCCAAATGCCATTAATGTAATGTAATGTAACAAGATGGCAGAATCAGTGAGAGAACAATGAAGAACGCTCTTAAGCAAGTGGGCTCTGACTACCAATCTCTAATTCAACTGCACATACATTAATTAACTGCATCAATGTGAACTAGTGATTTCAAAATTGTGAAGGATGGAGCCAAATCAAGAAAAAAATTCCCAAGCTCTCTGCACAGCTGTCAAAATCTGCCGCCATATCTCGTTCTTGTAGCCAGATATTCATCATCAAACATTTCAGCTGTGGTGAAAGTGAGGCTAATGTCATCCAGAATGATCAATTCTTGTGAATTCATCACAAGCTACATCATCAATAGAGATTAGTGAGCCCACTCCAGAAGCAGCCATGCAAACCCAAGCCATGACTGTGCTTCACAGATGAGCTTGTATGTTTTGGATCATGAGCAGATCCCTTCTTTCTCCACACTTTGGCTTTTCCTTCACTTTGGTAGAGGTTCATCTTGGTCTCTTCAGTCCACAAAACTTATCTGGCTCATCTCTGTACTTCTTTGCAAATTGTAATCTCGCTTTCTGATTCTTACTGCTGATGAGTGGTTTGCATCTTGTGGTAGAGCCTCTATATTGCTGCTCTCTAAGTCTTGTTTGAACGGTTGATTGAGATACCTTCACCCCTGCCCTGTGGAGATTGTCACTGACTGATGTTTTGGGGTTTTCCTTTATAGCTCTCACAATGTTTCTGTCATCAACTGCTGTTGTTGTCCTTAGTCGACCTATTTGATGTCTGATGGCTCAGTACGCCAGCAGTTTCTTTATTTTTTAGGACATTCCAAGTTGTTGTACAAGCTATTTCCCCTCTTTCCGATTTCCCCGCTTCAAAATGGCCTAATTTTCTCTCTTCATGTTGGTTTATATTTTCTAACACAAATGCAGTCTTCACAGGCAAAACCCAAGGCGAGTAGACCTATCCATCTATATATCCAAACACCTCACTGTTTGTTGAGTATGTACCTGTATAGAAGGTGGAAGAGGCTGTCCTAAATGCATCAAATGTTAACACAAATGAATAAAGTTCAGAAGTTTCTCAATTGTATCGCTGCAATAAGGTGTTTAGATAAATCAGCACCATTGTCTGCACTCTCAAGTAATTCAGTAAAATGGTGCTAAAATTACTACCTTTTTTCCCCATTCACAAAATTCATTTTAGTTCATTTCCTGAACTCAGCAAACTGAAATGGAATCAACTCCAACCCTCCAATCCTCTGCCCCCCGACTCAGTCTGTCAGTTCCCTGAAGGAGGATGTGTACTACACTCAGCCCACTTTACCCGCGGTTACATTTATAGTCTCAATAGCTCAAATGCTTTCTCTTATAGGTTCCCCATGGAACACTCTGCAATAAGATTGGGAGCGGTTTTCTATATGATCATTTTCAGCACTTGATACTCTTCTGTCAGATGTTATCTTACCAAATAAATCCCTAATAATAATAATAATAGCAATATTATTTTTACTTCTGATGATTAATTGTATCATTTCATTTTTTTAATCTAAAGCAATACAATTGGCTATCACTGTTACATTACCACTGAAGGTCATAGTTACCTGTGTGTTGTTGTGATTCAGGTACAATTGGGGACTGGAAGAACAACCTTACGGTGGCTCAGAGTGAACGCTTCGACAAAGTCTTCCAGGAGAGGATGAAGGACTTCCCTCTGACCTTCGTCTGGGACATCAGTGAACTCCATGCCTGATGTTTCAGATGTCATCTATAAACTGGACAGAGTATACAGTGCAGTCCATAAGTATTTGGACAGTAACATACTTTTTGTTGTGCTCCCTGTACTCCAGCAAATGAACAGTTCAAATAAAACAACCACTATTAATGTGCAGGCTTTCAGCTTTAATTTGATGGCATCCATATTGGGTAAACCATGTAGGAATTACAGCCCCTTTCATCGATAGTCCCCCACTAGTTTTTATAATATAGGACATGAAGTTAGAAAGATAACTGTACAATATTACATGCACATACCAGGGGACAACGACAACAAGCGACAAGTTACATTCTCCGTTGTTACGGAAACAGTGAAGGGCACATGACATAAGGGCCTAGTCGTGTGCACATTCACAATGTAAAATCTTAATTCACAATTCATATAAAACATTGAAAAATACAGACTGAAAAACAGGCATCGCAGATAAAAACATACTTTTACATTTACATTTTAGTCATTTGGCAGACACATTTAATCCAAAGCGACTTACAAGTGCATAGGTTATCCAACAAGTTAAAGCATCACATCCATAACTAGTAAAATACACATGAAGTGCTGTTATAAACAAAAATACAGTACTATATAATACAATACTGAAGTCCAAAGATCAGCTTTAGCTGGCATGGACAATTGTTTAAAGGTACAATAGGTAAGATTTTTGTGTAGAAACATTGTAAATCCTTTCATATCGTTGAAAAATGCTCACTGACATGTTGACTCACCCTCTGTCCGTGTTTATAGTCTTTACATTTCTAAATATACAGTTGACGGGCTGTCGCTGTATCAAAACGCTGCACAGCTGGATAACAATACAAGCTAATTGGTGTAAATCTCGTTGTAAATTCGGCAATAGCGAACGAACTCGTGTCGTTTTATAACTAGATATGAATTCTCCGCTTGGATACTAACCAATAGTAGCCTATACAGAGTTTCAGCGATCGCTTGTCGGGAATTTGGGCAGCTACACGTTCTGTTTGTTTCTTTACGTGTTCAATCATGCGTGTTTAGCTAAACTTTAATTTGTCTCAAATATCTCAGTTATATAGCCAGCTAGTTACATAGCCAACTCCCTAGCTAAAGTGAAAACCTCAAAAATACAAAAGCATATAAATAGTGGTGTCGCACACAAAATACAATATTTAAGTCATCTGTTCGGGCACATTTTCTTAATAGAACACTACGAAAAGACGTGTGTAAGAAGAGAAAAAAAAATCTTGTTAGCAAAATAAATGTGAAACAAAGATCTGTTTCCACCATTCCCTACATTTATAACAAATTTGAGACATGTATAAAGTATTTTAAAAACAAAGTAAAGTGTTGTAAAAACAATGAAACAGTGAAGCTATAGGTATCCTGTGTGTGAGTGATCTGAAACAAATTTTCCTATAGTATTTCATGATAAATTAGGAATTTGAACCAAAGAGTTTGGAAGTGCAAGATTGCTTCAAAGATGTGGATGCACAATGAAAATTGCGACTGATATTAGCGCCAAAGTGATCGTAAAAAACTGTACCTGGGAGCAAAATCCCGGATGTATCGTTCCTGAAACATCCGCTTTACCTCCCTAAGGAACAGGCAGGTTAAGGCCATTCCCAAGAAAATTCAAATTGTTCTTTTTAAAACATGCTTTGATAAACTCATCCAACAGCCCTCTATAGGTGTTTCAGAAAGAGGAGACCGCACAGGGGAGCGCTGGAGGGCAGCTCAGAGCTAAAATACACATTTCAGAGATCACATAACATTACCCAATTGAATGAATGTAAAACCCTTGCTTTCATAGAAGATGCATGAGTTTCTGAATGAATGCTACAGTGCACTGGGCACCATATTCACTTGCTAGAAACCCCTCGCTCTTCCCACCTCTCCAGTTCATTCCATTTGAAATAACGGTCACTGGCTTGGTAAGGTAGCCATCGTTAGCCATCTAGCTAGCTCTAGCGAATAACAGCTGTAACTTAGCTGGCTAAATGCTGCTCTGGTTACTGGCCAACATATATTAGCTAGACAAATCATATAACAAAGAAAACTACTTCGATATAGGGTTAGATATACTTAGCTGTATACACTTGTTTGTGACTCAGCTAGCAGTATTCCTCTCATGTTTATGTTAACTAATGTTAGGCTACTAGTGTTCGCTAGCTTGCTAGCTTAGCAAAATGATTGAAGTGTTATTTATGTATGATGTACAGATATCATACCGTAAAGTATTATTTGGGGTTTCTAATGGCTTACCTGTTCTCAAGTCGAGCTAAAATTAAATGTTTCTTCCGGTCTCTCCTCAAGTGCATCGATGCATATAGGATACAGCTTGCGTGATGGCGCCCTCCAGAGTAACTGAAAACATCTATCTGAGCTGCGGTCAGTCAACGTGCATTCACATTTTTATTTTCCGATTCGTATTACATTTGATTAGAAAGTTGCTACTTCATCTAAAACATTGAAATAGGAGCAAACTAGCGAACGTGGCCTATTTTATCATAATAATAATAATAATAATAATAATAATAATAATAATAATAATAAACTGTCATACATGAAATGTACCTGACAGTGATTTACATTAAGCCAATGACAAAGAATGACAAAGACAACACATTGTAAAAATAACAAACACTGATTTTGGAAATATATCCACACAACAAACAAGACAAACACGTTGGGGCCTTTCCCCTGTACCTCCCTCAAGTGGGACGACACTGATTGTGAGAATATGACATCCCCAACAACCAACTAGCAAGTAACAGAACACTATACGTGCTGGACACAAGTTAAGAGCAAGAAATAAAAATGAAATATTTATACAAATAAAAAAACAAATATCCCAGTGCTACAATGAAGTTTGATTCAAGATGAAATTGATTTATGTCATTCATGTAAAAAAAATTCGCATTCTCTTTGGAGAATTAAAAAAAAGAATTATTCGTTATTGATACAACTTCATATATTAGGCCGATGTCCGGTAGGCTTCCACAGGGAGTTTTCTGTTAAAATGATCACGTCACTGTATTTTCAGTGAGTAGGACTACGTCACAGTAGTTTATTTTTTAAAATAAATAACGGTTATTAACGTCGGCCAGATCATAAACCTACCTACTTTACAGAGTTCAGTCGATTTTATAACCTTTTCACATCCGTATTCGCATTCTTGATAACAGCAAATTTGTTTCGGTCTCTTCTGAAATTGTAAGTCTTCAGAAATATATTTTCCATGTACAACGAATAAGCTATGCTAAAGTTTTATTTTCATGTAGCTAGAATGCCATAAGAAACCCCATTGCAAGAGCAGCAATGTGCGGTGTTTGATGAGTGTTTGGGGAAATGTGTGGGCGATAAGGGCCCCGGAAACGGCGTTTTTGACCATGTTTGTCTCATTTTTTCTCAGTTGAATTCAATAGTAGTGATCGCTGTTATCGTCATTGTGGCAAGTTGTTTTTTACTTAATATAATATATTGTTGAGCTAAGAATGTTATTTTCCGGAGCGATATTACCAACATAAATGTACGTTAAATGTTAATTTGCTCATGGAAATGTAGGGTAACTTAATCATACGAATTATTGTGTCAAATATTCGTTCATGGAATACATTTCATCTATGTACATGAAATGCAATTAGCTACTTAATTTTCTTTAGCGGCTTGTAGGCTACAACGCTGCCTTTTTGGGGGAAATTTGCTCTGTGTGCACTTAATTATCCTGTCTGTGATTGATTTTTCTTCCGTTCATTCATTTTTCTCCAGGTTAAAAACAGGAAGTCTTTTTATTTTAGACATGAACTACCACTTTACATGGCTTAGCTAGCCTACTGCCTTTTAGAATGAGATGATTAATGTTTAATTTTCATTTTAACATTGCATTTCGAAGTGAGCGAGACGAGGAAAAGTGAGAAGATTCGGAAACTTCAACAGGAACTGATTGCCTGCAAGGACTCTGCTTCCGAAGTTGAAGACCTTCGTGCGGAGCTGAAGGTAAGATCGGTAGTAATGGGCAGTTTGGCCAGCTGATTAACAATGATGTTCTAACACTGTGGCACGTGGCATCTCACAGCTACACACATAGTTGTGATTTATGTGGAATCGATTCTGACAAAGATCAGATCGATTGACAAATCGATTTTGGCAAAGTGATGAATGTCCTCTTTTGAACAGGAATTGTCCAGCTGTCTTGTAGAGGAGGCAACTCAAAGCGACAGTGCAACATCGTCCAGGCCTTGCAGAAGTTGCTTTCAGCCATGGGAAATACCTGCCAGAAAGAAGCAGCAAAGGCTGAGGAACATGGACTTCAGGAAGAAGAGCTGGCCTTAAGAAAACTGATGGGAAACATGTCTAAGAAGAGGAAGGAAAAAGTGCTGGCTGCTATAGCCGTGACGCTCAAGATGGGTGAGGAGAAGCTGACAGCCATGGAGCACATCTGTCAGGCTGAGGAGGATAAACTGGCAGCTGTAACCAAGCTGTATGAGGTCGCAACGGACAACCTGACAGCTGAGAAACAGCTTGGACAGGAGAGAGGAAAACACCTGCAGACCGTGACGCAGATATGCAGGAACAAGGAGGAGGAGCTTGCTGCCATGTCAGAGCTGTGTCAGACCAAGGAATACAAACTGACTGTCATGACCAAGCTGTACGAGGCTGCAAGGGACGACCTGACAGCTGAGAAACATCTTGGACAGGAGAGAGGAAAACACCTGGAGAACGTGACGCGGTTGTGCAGGAAGAAGGAGGAAGAACTGGCTGCCATGTCAGAGCTTTGTCAGATCAAGGAAGACAAACTGACTGTCATGACCAAGCTGTACGAGGCTGCAAGGGATAACCTGACAGCCGAGAAACATCTTGGACAGGAGAGAGGAAAACACCTGGAGAACGTGACGCGGTTGTGCAGGAAGAAGGAGGAAGAACTGGCTGCCATGACTTCAAAGAATAAGACAAGCAAAGAGACACTGGCAGCCATGTCAGACCTGTGGCAGCCCATGGCGAAAACACTGGCAGACATGACCTACTTGTACGAGGCTGCAAGGGATGACCTGGCAGCTGAGAAGCAGCTTGGACAGGAGAGAGGAGAAAGGCTGGAGACCATGACGCAGTTATGCAGAAACAGGGAGCAGGAGTTGGCTGCCATGACTGCAAAGCATGAGAAAAGCGAAGAGAAGCTGGCGGCCATGTCAGACCTGTGGCAGACCACGGAGAAGACACTGAAAGACGTTACCTACCTGTACGAAGCTACAACGGACAAGCTGGCTGCCGAGAAGCAGCTTGGACAGGACAGAGGAGAAAGTCTGGAGATGCAGTTATGCAGGAACAATGTGGAGGATCTGGGTTCTGTGACTTCAAAGCCTGACACAAATGAAGAGAAGCTAGCGGCCATGTCAGACCTGCTCGAGACCATGGAGAAGAAGCTGACAGACTTGACCTACTTTTACGACGCTACAAGGGACAAACTGGAGGACCCGGCATGGTTTGGTCAGCAGAGTATGATCAGCCTGAAGGCTGTGATGCAGCTCTTTCAGGACAAGGAGCAGGAGCTGGCCGCCATGACTTTGAAGTTTGAGACAGGCAAAGAGAAGCTGCTGGCCGTGTCAGACCTGTGGCAGACCACGGAGAAGAAACTGACAGTCTTGACCTCCCTGTACAAGGCAACAAGGGAGAAACTAGCAGCCGAGAAGCAAATTCGACAGGAGGGAGGACAAAGCCTGGAGATGCAGTTATGCAGGAACAATGTGGAGGATCTGGGTTCTGTGACTTCAAAGCCTGACACAAATGAAGAGAAGCTAGCGGCCATGTCAGACCTGCTCGAGACCATGGAGAAGAAGCTGACAGACTTGACCTACTTTTACGACGCTACAAGGGACAAACTGGAGGACCCGGCATGGTTTGGTCAGCAGAGTATGATCAGCCTGAAGGCTGTGATGCAGCTCTTTCAGGACAAGGAGCAGGAGCTGGCTGCCATGACTTTGAAGTTTGAGACAGGCAAAGAGAAGCTGCCGGCCGTGTCAGACCTGTGGCAGACCACGGAGAAGAAACTGACAGTCTTGACCTCCCTGTACAAGGCGACAAGGGAGAAACTGGCAGCCGAGAAGCAAATTCGACAGGAGGGAGAAAACCTGGAGACTGTGCATGAGACAAACGAAGAGGGAAAGTTCTTCAGCTAAGGTGGTGGCGAGGGGGTGGGGGGGGGGTGGAGGTAGACTGTCGAACGAGGGGAGGGGGGTGGGCTAGGGGAAGCTGGTCTGCTTATTCATTGCATTTACATACTCTAAATAGCCGCTCGTCCACTGATAGATGTGATTGAGGGAGCGTGGCAGTGGGGGATTTCCTTTAGGTGTGATTGAGAGCGTGGCAGTGGGGGATTTCCTTTAGGTGTGATTGAGAGCGTGGCAGTGGGGGATTTCCTTTAGGTGTGATTGAGAGCGTGGCAGTGGGGGATTTCCTTTAGGTGTGATTGAGAGCGTGGCAGTGGGGGATTTCCTTTAGGTGTGATTGAGAGCGTGGCAGTGGGGGATTTCCTTTAGGTGTGATTGAGAGCGTGGCAGTGAGGGATTTCCTTTAGGTGTGATTGAGAGCGTGGCAGTGGGGGATTTCCTTTAGGTGTGATTGAGAGCGTGGCAGTGGGGGATTTCCTTTAGGTGTGATTGAGAGCGTGGCAGTGGGGGATTTCCTTTAGGTGTGATTTAGAGCGTGGCAGTGGGGGACTTCCTTTAGGTGTGATTAATAGCGTGGCAGTGGGGGATTTCCTTTAGGTGTGATTGAGAGCGTGGCAGTGGGGGATTTCCTTTAGGTGTGATTGAGAGCGTGGCAGTGGGGGATTTCCTTTAGGTGTGATTGAGAGCGTGGCAGTGGGGGATTTCCTTTAGGTGTGATTGAGAGCGTGGCAGTGGGGGATTTCCTTTAGGTGTGATTGAGAGCGTGGCAGTGGGGGATTTCCTTCAGGTGTGATTGAGAGTGTGGCAGTGGGGGATTTCCTTTAGGTGTGATTGAGAGCGTGGCAGTGGGGGATTTCCTTTAGGTGTGATTGAGAGCGTGGCAGTGGGGGATTTCCTTTAGGTGTGATTGAGAGCGTGGCAGTGGGGGATTTCCTTTAGGTGTGATTGAGAGCGTGGCAGTGGGGGATTTCCTTTAGGTGTGATTCAGAGCGTGGCAGTGGGGGATTTCCTTTAGGTGTGATTGAGAGCGTGGCAGTGGGGGATCTCCTTTAGGTGTGATTGAGAGCGTGGCAGTGGGGGATTTCCTTTAGGTGTGATTGAGAGCGTGGCAGTGGGGGATTTCCTTTAGGTGTGATTCAGAGCGTGGCAGTGGGGGACTTCCTTTAGGTGTGATTGAGAGCGTGGCAGTGGGGGATCTCCTTTAGGTGTGATTGAGAGCGTGGCAGTGGGGGATTTCCTTTAGGTGTGATTGAGAGCGTGGCAGTGGGGGATTTCCTTTAGGTGTGATTGAGAGCGTGGCAGTGGGGGATTTCCTTTAGGTGTGATTGAGAGCGTGCCAGTTGGGGACTTCCTTTAGGTGTGATTGAGAGCGTGGCAGTGGGGGATCTCCTTTAGGTGTGATTGAGAGTGTGGCAGTGGGGGATTTCCTTTAGGTGTGATTGAGAGCGTGGCAGTGGGGCAGCAGACCTGGGACCGTGTCGGCCGCTCAGGGAAGAGGGGCTGTGGTGACGGCTGTGGAATGGCGAGAGGGAGGAGGAGGCAGCTGCCCATAGTGCAGCACAGAGTGTGGGGAGTGTGGAGCACAGGGGGAGGGGGACTTACCAGTGTGTGGTGTAGTGGGTCTTAGTGCAGTGAGGACACTTAAACCCACTACACCCCACACTGGTAAGTACTCTGGGGAGGGTGGGGGGGGTATTACCAGTGTGTGGTGTAGTGGGTCTTGGTGCAGTGCGGACACTTAAACCCAGTACACCCCACACTGGTAAGTACCCCCACCTTCTGTGCTCCACACTCACTCCACTCTGTGCTCACTCTCGGACCCTCTCCTGAGCCTGCCCACATGGCACAGACCAGCCCAGACTCAACCACCCCAGTGTGAGAGGGGGGTCCACACACACTCACACACACACACACGCACACTCACACACACACGCTCACACAGACACACACACACTCTCACACACACACACACACACACACACATACATACACACTCACATACACACACACTCACACACATACACACACATTCACACACACACACACACACACTCTCACAGACACACACACATACATACACACTCACACTCACATACACGCACACACTCACACATACATACACACTCACATACACACACACTCACACACACAAACATGCACACACACACTCACATACACACTCACACACACACATACACTCACACATCCACACACACATATGCACACACACATACACACACTCACTCACACACACACACTCACACATACATACACACTCACATACACACACACTCACACACACAAACATACACACACACACTCACATACACACTCACACACACACATACACACACACAAACATACACACACACACACACATATGCACACACACACACTGCGTGTGTGAGAGTGTGTGTGTGTGTGCGCGCGTGTATGTGAGTGTATGTATGTGTGAGTGTGTGTGTATGTGAGTGTGTGTGTGTGTGACAGTGTATGTGAGTGTGTATGTATGTGTGTGTGTGTGTGTGTGTGTGTGTGTGTGTGTGTGAATATGTATGCGTGTGTATATGTGTGAGAGTGTGTGTGGATGTGTGTGAGTGTGTTTATGTTTGTGTGTTCATGTGTGTGACAGTGTGTGTGTGTGTGTGTATGTGAGTTTGTGTGTGTGTGTGTGTGTGTGTGTGAGAGAGTGTGTGCTTGTGAGTGTGTTTGTGTGTGCATGTATGTGAGTGTGTGTGTGTATATTTGTGTGTGTGTGTGTGTGTGTGTGAGTGTGTATGTGTGTGTGTGACAGTGTATGTGAGTGTGTATGTATGTGTGAGTGTGTGTGTGTGTGTGAATATGTATGCGTGTGTATATGTGTGAGAGTGTGTGTGGATGTGTGTGTGTGTTTATGTTTGTGTGTTCATGTGTGTGAGTGTGTGTGTGTGTGTATGTGAGTTTGTGTGTGTGTGTGTGTGTGAGAGAGTGTGTGCTTGTGAGTGTGTTTGTGTGTGCATGTATGTGAGTGTGTGTGTGTATATTTGTGTGTGTGAGTGTGTATGTGTGTGTGTGTGTATGCATGTGTGTGACAGTGTGTGTGAGTGTGTGTATGTGTGTGTGTGTGTGCGCCTCGGTGTGTATGTGAGTGTATATGGTGTGTGCATGTGTGTGCGTGTGCCTCTGTGTGCATGTGAGTGTGTGTGTGCACCTCTGTGTGTATGTGTGTGCGTGTGCCTCTCTGTGCATATGAGCGTGTGTGTGCACCTCTGTGTGTATGTGTGTGTGCCTCTGTGAGCATGTGAGTGTGTGTGTGTGCGTGTGTGCCTCGGTGTGTATGTGTGTGTGTGTGTGTGCGTGTGTGTGTGTGCACCTCTGTGTGTATGTGTGTGTGTGTGTGTGCACCTCTGTGTGTATGTGTGTGTGCCTCTCTGTGCATATGAGCGTGTGTGTGCACCTCTGTGTGTATGTGTGTGTGCCTCTGTGTGTATGTGAGTGTGTGTGCACCTTTGTGTGTATGTGAGTGTGTGTGTGTGCGTGTGTGCCTCTGTGAGCATGTGAGTGTGTGTGTGTGCGTGTGTGCCTCGGTGTGTATGTGTGTGTGCCTCTGTGTGTATGTGTGTGTGCCTCTGTGTGTATGTGAGTGTGTGTGTGCCTCTGTGTGCATGTGTGTGCACCTCTGTGTGTATGTGTGTGTGCCTCTGTGTGTATGTGAGTGTGTGTGCACCTCTGTGTGTATGTGAGTGTGTGTACACCTCTGTGTGTATGTGAGTGTGTGTGCACCTCTGTGTGTATGTGAGTGTGTGTGTGTGCCTCTGTGTGTATGTGAGTGTGTGTACACCTCTGTGTGTATGTGAGTGTGTGTGCACCTCTGTGTGTATGTGAGTGTGTGTGCACCTCTGTGTGTATGTGAGTGTGTGTGCACCTCTGTGTGTATGTGAGTGTGTGTGCACCTCTGTGTGTATGTGAGTGTGTGTGTGTGCGTGTGTGCCTCTGTGAGCATGTGAGTGTGTGTGCATGTCGGAGCTGATTGAGAAGCTATTGGTATGATATACACCTACGTGTCTACGCACTTCCTGTTTGTGGTGTTGTGTGTTTGCAAAGGGACGAAGGAGATTAAGTGTTGTTTTTAAGTAGATTTGCTTTTAAGGTGAAAACCTTTGTTGCCGTTAGGGGACAGAGAGGGAATTTCCCCCTTTTTTTCCTTTGTTAGCACTTGGCTGTATGCCGGTTAGATAATCAGACCCTATCAAGCTAACAAGGTTTTTTTCTGGGGGTTTTCGCCCTCTTGGAAGCAAATCCTGTTGGTAGTTAGTTTGCCTCCATTGGAAGGGTTACCAGTAACTTAGTTGTAAGTATAAACGTAGTCTGGATAATATTTTGGGTGTATTGTTGTCCGGATAAAAATAAAGGACTAGCTACGTATTACATGTGTGTGAGTGTGTGCGCCTCTGTGTGTATGTGTGTGCGTGTGTGTATCTCTGTGTACGTGTGTATGAGTGCGTTGATCCCCATGTGGCCTGGGGTTATTCGGTGGGTGGGGCCACCACACGAGCAGGGGGGTGATGGAGACGGGAGGGGGGGTCAGAGCGGGGTGGCTGCCCTGTCATGAGCGGTTTCTATAATTAAAGACGCTGCTTACCTTATCCCTGTGTCCTGGCTGTTTGTGGTGGGTGGATTCCAGTACCTGTGGTGGGGGGGTAGCAGGGGAGGCTAGTGCCACTCCTGACCCTCCGACATATGCTCACTACAGACTGCTAGTCTAAGTCACGTATGCTCACTACAGACTGCTAGTCTAAGTCACGTATGCTCACTACAGACTGCTAGTCTAAACCTCCACTCCTGCTTCGCCCTCATGTTCATTACATTACATTACATTATGGGCATTTGGCAGACGCTCTTATCTTGATCAACGTACAGTTGATTCGACTAAGCAGGTGACAATCCTCCCCTGGAGCAATGCAGGGTTCAGGGCTTTGCTCAAGGGCCCACCGGCTGTGCAGATCTTATTGTGGCTACACCGGGATTAGAACCACCAACCATGCGTGTCCCAGTCATTTACCTTAACCACTACGCTACAGGCCGCCCCTCATTAGACTATCGTATATCGGCAGCATGGTGGACCAGTGGATAGCACTATCAGCTCACAAGAACGTCCCGGGTTAGAATCTGAACGGAGCCTTTCTGTATGGAGTTTGCAGGTTCTTCCCATGTCTGCGTGGGTTTCTTCCGGTTTCCTTCCAAATCCAAAGATATGCTGTCAACCGATCCCATACAAATAACTGTGTCCTGTGCTGCCGGATCTGTTCTGGGTGTACCCCTCTGGGGGTGTCTGCTTCCTCCTCCTGGTCTTCTCCGTCCATGCCAGGAGGTCTTCCAGAACAGAGCCATACTGCCGAACATGACTGTGTTGCCTTCTAAGATTGTTATGAAGATTCTTACTTTGACTACAATGGTCCTGACTGAAGCGAGGTTGAAAAAGGAAGTCTTTATGATGAAGTGGAGGATATTAACAGCTAGTTAGAGAGACTGGTCTGTGATTTTACTGCAGAAACAAAGGTCTGGTCTGGCAAAAATTAAAAAGAGTTTTTCATCCACCAGACAGTCGCTGGTTAAACAAAAACAAAAAGTGAAATAATTAACACATTTCCAGAATGGAGAGCTTGTGATTAATGGGATCTGTGACTTTGCACAACACCAAAGACACACCACTGAGGGGTCACTAGTACCAACACTAGATTCTGCACTGCTGTATGCAGATTGGCTTTTTGTTCGCTTATTCTGCCACTAATTAAACAACGGTGAGCCAGCCTTATTCAGCGCTTCCTCATAACTTCTCCATCCAATGTTGAAATGTTCAGGTGATTTTCGTCCAGAAAAGGGAGCAAAAAAGCGGTAGAATCTGTCGTAGCCAACCCATCCAATTCACCACTCCACCAGGAAAAGAGGTCCGTCATTTTCATGTTTTCTTTTCATTTTAATGCCTTGACCTATGATGTTATCGAGTTTAAATGAAGTATAAAAGTATATAATAATAATAATAATAATACATGTCCTCCTTCTCAATCTTTTGGCCACATGCTTTTCAGACAGGCCTACAGTAAACAAGCAAGTGAACACAGACACAGGTTGGCAGTGTGTAAAGGCTTGAAATCCACTCTAAAATTAAGCACCCCCTATATTTAGCATTGTACTGAATCGAAATAACCTTTTATTCTTTGGAAATTGTCTTCCAGACCGCTAGGGAGAGCTTCTTGCTCGCGAACAATATATTATGCGTTTACTTCGTGGATTTTCAAATAAATCTACCGTTGAAACGCTAAACAACTTCATCACGTGTCGTGTCCCTTATTATACACTACAGGTTGATTAGATTTCGAAAGGATAACAATATCTAGCATCTAATTATTTTCGTGTACTGTGTTAAGAAATGTGTTTTAACAAGCGCTGTCCAGTCTTCTTCGACAGAGCTAGCCACTATCTAACCACATAGCTAACGTAGTATGTGCTAATACTAATGTTCCGTTAACGTTGGTCACATGTTGGGATATATAGTGAATTATCGCGAACGTTATTCTAAATTGAGTGATGTATTTTCAGTTTGAATCCTTTGAGGTTTACGTTTGGAATAACGTTATTGGTGCAATGATTCGGTGTAAGATTTCTGTTAAGTAAATGGGAAGACTAATAGTCTGACGTGACGTAGCAGATACATTGAAGAGTTGATAAAATGGCGGTCGCTGTGAGTTGGTTAATCGTAAAGAGTGATTGTTGCACAATGAGTTCATATACAAATTATACGGAGTTCATGAATGTGTGTTATTAAAAACATTCTATGGGTTGTGTGTTGAAATGAGATCTCAACAACTAAAATAAGAGTGTTGATAATCAGTATGTAGCAATATGCAGCAATCTCAAGGGTCCAAACTAGTGCATTAATCACACTGAAGAGTAATTCATTTAAATGCTCTATTGTTGCCCTGTGTGTGTATAATTTATGGTTATTGTTACGCGATACTTAATTAACCTAAAAGGAGGGAGTTCAGCACATTATTATACATTATATTATACTGGACTGTGTCATTACATGAAATGGGAAAATAAAAGGTTATTCATTTTCTTACTGTAACTACTGATTAAACCACATAGCTAACAGAAGGATGTTGTAGGTGGCTTAATTTGGCCCGCTTCCATCGCCCACTAGTCATGCCAGCTCATATTCCCTCTTTCCATATTCTCCCAGCTCCATCCACATATTACTGCCTTCCTCCTCTCTGACACTATAGCTTTTTGTTTGAGCAAAATCAACTCAGGTTCTTCCCAGACTGGGGTATGCTCCAGGGCCTCCTTCCTCCTTCCCTCTTGGGCCTCGTCAGGGCTGGGGGGAAGCACAAAGGGATAGGGTAAGTTGACGGAGCTTTATTAGGCTCACGTGTCCGTCGGTAAAGGTGGGGTCTCCTGTACGGTCAATCCTCCGGGTCAGTACGGCAGGGCGCAGACGGTCCTTCCTCTCTCTGCCTCTTACTTTCTCAGAATAGGCACCGACTGACTCCGTTTGCACCCTCGACCGCGCCTTAAATATCCTCCCCTGCTCGTTATGGGAAAAGGGCTGCAGCTGAGTTAGTACTTTTCCATAGTGTTCACTCACGTGTGCTGTCCAGGGTCCTGGACCGCAGGTAGAGGTGTCTCTCTCCATGGTGCTGATCTCCCCATCACCTCCCTAGGGAAATACACTCCTTCACATACCTCTCCCAATCTGTAACGGTTGTGTGGTTGCGTGGTGCGGGTCCTTCGGGGGTTTTCCCACATGCAGGAGCAGGGGCGCCACATATCCCCCCCCCCCCCTCAGCTCCAAGCCATGGGCGGGAGCGTCTGCCCCTAGACCATCCTCTCTCCTGGACAGCGCATCAGCATTCTGGTGCAGCTTCCCAGCGCGATGCTCCACCTTGAACCAGTAGGGTTGCAACTCTAAAAACCAGCGGGTCACTCGGGCGTTGCTATCCCGGTTAAGGTACATCCACTTTAGGGGGGCATGATCGGTCACCAACAAGAACTCACGTTTGAGTAGGTAATAGCATAATTTACAAACCGCCCTTTTGATGGCGAGGCATTCCTTCTTGACCGTGGCGTAATTCCTTTTGTGGCTGAGGAGTTTCCGGCTGATGTACGTCACGGGATGCTCCACTCTGTCCTGGATCTGCCCACTTCCGACACGTCTGTCTGCAGGACAAAGGGTTTCTGAAAGTTGGGAGTGATTAGTACGGGTTCCTCCCCCAGGGCGGCCCGTAAGTCCTGGAAGGCTGCGGTGGCGAGGGGGTTCCACTGGACCCGGTTGGGCTGCTCCTTTTTGGTGAGGTTGTGTAGCGGGGCTGCTCGTGCTGCAATCTCGGGAATAAACTGTCGGTAGTACCCCACCAGACCCAGGAACATTCTCACCTGCTTCTTGGTGGCCGGTTGGGGCCAGGTGACAGTGCTATCGACCTTGTTCTCCTGGGGCTTCACCCATCCCCTCCCGACAGTGTGGCCGAGATAGGCCGCTTCCTCCAACTCGAGCCGGCACTTTGCAGGGTTAGCTGTCAGCCCGGCCTCCCTCAGGGACATCAGCACAGCTTCGACCCTGCTGATATGACTGTCCCAGTCGGTGCTGTGGATGATGATGTCATCCAGGTAGGCTGCCGCATACATCTGGTGGGGCCGCAATACCTGGTCTATCAATCTCTGGAACGTGGCCGGGGCTCCATGCACGCCAAAGGGCAGTACTGTGTCCTGGTAGAGGCCCGTCGGGGTCGCAAAGGCCCCGAGGGGTTAGGGGAACTTGCCAATATCCCCGCGTCTGGTCCAGGGTGCTGATGAATCATGCGGGTCCCAGCCGCTCAATGAGTTTATCCACTCTCGGAATGGGGTACGCGTCACATAGGGAGATATCGTTCAGCCGGCGGAAGTCATTACAGAACCGCTAGCTCCCATCTGGCTTGGGGACCAGCACCACGGGACTGGACCAGGCACTGCGGCTTTCCTCAATGACCCTGAGGTCGAGCATTTTCCTCACCTCCTCCTGTATGGTGTGTCTGCGAGCTTCTGGGATACGGTAGGGTCGTAACTTTACCGTCTTCCTGGGTTCAGTGCAGTGAAAAGAGGAGATAGGGTAAGAGCTGGTCCCAGTCTTTACCGTCAGTCTCGATCATCTTCCTCAGCATGGATTTAGGGGTTTGTTGAACCTCTCCACTAGCCCGTCGGTTTGGGGGTGGTAGACAGAGGTCCGCAGTTGGGTCACGTGTAGCAGCCAGCACATCTCTTTTAGGACCCCTGACATGAAGCACGTTCCTTGGTCTCTCAGGAGTTCCTCCGCTATCCCGACCCTGCTAAAGAGCAGGAACAACTTCTTGGCGACCGCCTTTCCTGTCGCGGTCCTCCTGAAGGGTACATCAATGACCGGCAGGGGGATTAGTGGGTTTCGAAGCTTTTTTCCCCCCGGGCCAATAGAACCTCGCCAGGATCCTCTCGTAGGTCTTTTCCATTCCTAGATGGGCTCCCAGCAGGTGAGTACGCCCCAAGTAAAGGACTCGGGACACAAACGGTTGTGGAACGAGCAGCTGCTCGACCTCCTCCCCCTGTGGGTTACAGACTCGATAGAGCAGGTCATGTTTTACCCTGAAGAAGGGATAAGCTGGTGTACTCACCGCCCCTTGTGGTACCCCGTTAATGTCTCGTGCGTCTCTCCAGGCTTGAGCGAACTTTGGGACCAGGGCCCCTCCTCCCAATAGGTCCGGAACAACAGGCAGTCTCTTCCCATTAACACAGGGATGGGTAGATTTGGTACTACTCCCGCTCTTACCGAGTGCGTCCCCCGTGGGGTGATTAGGTCCACCCACACCGTGGGGTATTTCCGGGTTTCTCCATGGATGCAAGCCACAGCCACCTCTTCACCCCTCTCTTTTCCCGCAAAGTCTGGTCGCAGCAGGGTGATGGCGCTGCCCGAGTCGAGCACTGCTTCAGTGTCCCGGCCCCCCACTCGTATCGGGAATCTGGGGGCCTCCGTACTCTGGAGCGCCCAGCAGGTGGTCAGGTACAGGCAGGGGTGTGCTGGGCCGCTTGAACCACTGGCGGTGGGCATGGACACCTCCTTCCCGGGGCAGTTCCTGGCTAGATGCCCCTCCTCTCCGCAGTTGTTGCATCTCCACTCAGGCCGTGGTCTCCCCGCGTCGGGTCTGCCCCGGCGATTCGGGTCAGGGCGTTTTCAGTTTTCTCTTTTTTTTGTCTCTCTCCAGGGTATTGCTGATAGCGCCCCCCCTCAGGGCAAGGGTAGGGGAAAACGGGAGAAAATAAACTAAGGTTCTTCCCAGACCGGGGTATGCTTCAGGTATGCTCCTACCGAGTTAGTACTTTTCCATAGTGTTCACTCACGTGTGCTGTCCGGGGTCACACATGCCGGATCTTTTACATGTTTTGATTCTCAGACAACTGATGATTAAAATGAAGGAAAACTCCTGTGTTGCTAAGATAACCATTAGGATCACTCATTTACCCACAGTGCAGCAGTCTGCAGTAGAACGTTCTGTGCAGCGTATGATTGGATAACACTGGAATAGTGAAGATGACGTTATTAAGAGGAAGCAGGTCTCACAGAGCACAGTGTGGTGCAGTCTGTAGGGCAGCTGTGAACCGTCCTGTGTGTTTGGGGGTTCAATCTTCTGCACCCAACCATCTCGATCTGTTCCCCTTTTCTCTCTCCTGTTTGAACAGAGTACACAGGGGAACATCACTAATACTATAACTCATTCTAATTCGAGGGTGGCCTGTAGCCTAGTGGTTAATGATAGGATTCGTTCACCTGTTGGGCCCTTGAGCAAGGCCCTTAACCCCACATTGCTCCAGGGGGGATTGTCCCCTGCTTAGGCTAATCAACTAAGTGTCAGCTCAATAACATGTAATGTAATGCACCATAACAAACCACTAACACACCAATCCATTAAAATGAATGCATCATTGGACAGGTTGTTATGATGTCCTTGTGTGAAAATAAAATGGTTGATTGTTAGCACCAAGTGAAGACAATATCATATAATTGTTTTTATGTTTTTTGTTACTTAAGAGCAACGGAAATTTCTTGGATATTTCATGAGATCATTGACTTTCAAAAATGATACTATGGCATCATAAAACACAGATGTGCTTTCAGTTCTCTTTATTTTAGCAAAGCTACAAACAGCATTTTTTCCTGTCCTTAATACCCTCTGCTCAACACAGTCGACACCCATTTTAGCTGCTCTGAAGCCAATTCAGACACTTACAGAACAAGATCATCTCAACTTCCTTTTTTGGTTAAACAAAAATAATCACAAAAATTATCAGCTAATCCTCATGAAATAAAGAAAAAAGCAGAATGCAGTGCAAGGGCTAATTAAAACCTCTCTGAATAAACAAAAAATAGAAACTGCCATTAATGCCACACATGCATACAGTTTAAAATGCATTTCTAAAGTTAGATTTGTATTAATTATACATTATTGGTTAAAATACAGTAAACTACCCAAGAGCCAAAACAAAAAGGTGCGCATGAATTCCAAGTCTGTAGCAATGGCCTTCTTATATTTATGATTCGCAAAAATATATTTTACCCACATCATAGCAGTTTGATGTACCGTTAACAACAATCTTCAGTTTAACTCATTGATTCAAGTTTCAGGTACAGACAGTCTCTCTGCTACAATGCTCCAGAGTTCAGTATACAGTGTGAGAAACAAGTCCTACCTGGCAGCACAGGGAGGAAGAGGAAGGAGAGGAAGAGTATCAGAGTAAGAGCCATATGTGCCTGACGGGTGTGTGTGTCTGTTAGAGACTCCAGCTCCCTTTAGCGTGAGTCTCACTTCCTGTTCCTCTCAGTGCCCACCTCTTTGGTCCCTCGTACTCTGTAGTCTGTGCTCTCTCAGTGGCCAGAGCAGGGTAACTATCATTATCATTTCATATTTATGTATTCCAGAGGTGGGCAAATAGCGCCATATCCATTTCTGGATTTCATACCAACTTCTGGCCTTAATTACATAATTAGCCTTTTATGACATCTGACATTTTAGCTGCATTTTTTGATGACTGGTCTTGTGTCCCCTGTTTTACTGTGATCTAATCTTTGAGAAAACCAGCGTTGGTGCATTCAGCCAATTAGTTAATTTAGCCAGGGTAATTGGTGGAAACAAAAACCTGCATACACCCCGGCCCACCAGGACCAGAATTGCCCACCCCTCTATTATACTGTAAACTGAAATGATTAATAGAGTTACATCATTAAATTGTTATTCAGTGGCAATATTATTGTTATTTTTAATGATATATATTTGAAAGTCTATAGGTAATTTGTCATTTGTTAGCGCTCCTGGGAGATTGTGTTGGGAATGCTCTGGGGTCTTTTAAATAAAAATGTGATCGTTGTAATCTGTCCAGCAGAGGGCAATGGTTTTTTTTCAAGATAGGAAAATGATGGTGTCTTTTTTGTCCAGTAAGAAAAAGCAAAGTCAAATATTTGTAATGCGGTCAATGGATGTATTTGATACTCTCAAATAGGAATCCTCAGGTTCCACTTGTTGCTGAACATCCAGGCCATCTTCCTTTGGGCTTATGGACAAAATTCCTGTTGGTATGTAACTCTTTCGTCACGTTGCTGCCCCCTACTGAACAGACAGGGAACATTCACACAAAGGTATCAAGATAATTGGGGTTCCAATACGAGCACGCTTGAGCACAACTAGAAAAGGTTAAACGAAAAAGAGGAATAGGAATGTTTGTCAATGTGAAAGGGACAAAAAATAAATGCAAGTTCCACAGGTCACAGCACATGGCTTTAATATGTATCCCATGACATTTTGGTGCTGATATTTCATGATCAGTGAAACATATTTCTAAAATAAATCAACTGTAAATCCAAAAAAAGGTACCTGTGTGTTCTGCCCGGCAACTGAGCAGTAAATGACATCACCGGCTCTATCAGCTGCAGAACGGTGAGATGAGTGTGTGGTCTGCACAGAACAGGACATGCACAGATTTGGGTAGCAGTTCCTGAGTTCTGTGAAAGTTTAGACTGCAGCTACACACTGCAATTGACCCTGTGTACTGTGTGTCTAAAGTAAATCGAGGTTAAACAACTCCTGATCAGACATATACAGTATGTTCACCATTATCAGTGTGGAACTCTAAATTCTGATATTTACTGGCTGTGTAGCTGACTCTGAGATATGATGAACAATCTCACCTGTAGATTTTTCCGGACGACTGAGCTGTACAGGACCTCATCTGCAGGGTTTTCAGACGGCTGGGGCAGTAAAGGGGAACATGTTTCTGTTACTGAGCACGGTTAGGGGGTCGGCTCAATTTCATTCAGTCAATTCAGTCAATTCAAGTACATTATGTGAAAACTTCCCCATTGAGGATGATCCCATTAATCAATACATAAATCGATTGCCAAATATTGAATTAAATAGATATATTTTCATTTCATTGCCTGACTGAACAGACAGTGGAATCGACCCCAACCCTGTCCGTGTTTCCCACTGCTACCAGAGCAGAGGAGAACAACATTAACTCACTAGTGAACATTCTGGAACATTTTCCCTCAACAAGCAGGCACAGAGGCCCATTTGTAATCTCTTATGATCAAGTGTAATATTTGCCAAGCTATCCGTATTGTAATAAAATTAAAGTGATTGCTAAGGAATACAGGATCTCTAAAGACATGTAGGAAGGAAGAGATGAGACTGAATATTAACAGTACGATTCTCTGCAAAGGCACTTTATAAATGTGTGAGAAATCCAGCCGCTACCCAACCTGTGACTGATGTGGACTTATTCTGTGTGGTGATGACTGTGTGTTGGTGAACACTGTGCTGTAGGTCACTTCATCTTCAGGGTCTGCAGTCTGCCAGGGGAGAGACACAACGTTGAACTCATAACAGCTGGTCTATCCGTACAGACCTCTACCTTTCATATTGTACACAAGGGCCGTTCAACTGGTGGACCAGAGACAAGCAAGTCAGCCCATTAACAAGTAACAGTGAAACAACATCAATCTACAGAGAGATAAAAGAAACAAATGCACACATTTTGCTATGAACAGGGATAAAAGCTCGTCCTATAGAAAACACAATCTTGTCCAGACGAAGCTTAGTCTGTGTCAGTTAAACCGTTACTTAGTGTCTATAGACTTGCAGGTGCTGCTACTGGACATCTCCAACCAGAAACTGAAAGTGTGGCTGAAAGTATTCAACTTGAGATTTTTCTGAACGTAGTTTAGTTTGATAAGTGCAGCGTTTCTGTATATATGAATAAAGAACTATCACACTGTACTCTAGCAGTCATTTCTTCTACATGCCCACACCCCCACAATCACTGTATGTCCTTCTCCATTCTGCAGTTCTGTGTTTTGCGGATCAGGGGCCTCATTTATAAACGTTGTGTAGGCACAAAAGAATGCGTACTCCACTTTCTAAGCAAACTTTGGCATTTATAAAAAACGAACTTGACGGGAAAATGTGCGGTCCTCCACGGAAACTCTGACCCATGCGTACGCACATTAACTAGAGAAATGATAAACTGTGCCTTTAATGCTCGTGACGTAAGACCAGGTAAACGGGAAGTGAAACAGGATGTAAAAAGGTATAAAGATTTGCCGGGAGTTGTGGCTGGGTATGGCTGCTTTAAGGACGTGCGTCGTCCCTGTTATACTTATTAAAGTGTTGTATTGTTGAATCTCGCTATACGGGTTCTCTCCCTTCCTAAGTGCCAACATTTGGCGACGAGAGAAGTCGAAAATGATACACAACAGATACCACTGTGTAAAATAAATCGAGATTGATTGTTGTTGATTGTACTCTTAAAGGGTTCTGATTTTCTGCATGTTTACACTAGGACTCGGAACTATACTGTCCTCTTTGCACTTGTTCTTGTGTTTAATTTGTACGTCGCTCTGGATAAGAGCGTCTGCTAAATGCCATGCAATGTAATGTAATGTAATGTAATCACGTATCATATATGAAGAGTTAATTTGCAAAAACGGACAAAAGCCTCTCTTACAACGAATAAACAAACAGCTGTTAAATGATAGATGATAAATATAAACGGAGATGTTGTTGTACAATAATCCCTCAAATATGTAGACGAATTGTTAAACAATACTTCATGTTATTAAATGTATTCTCATAAATAATACGGTGAACAGTCGGACAAATTGCGCTGCACTGATGCCGTTTACAATGCGTCAGTCGGGCAGATACGAGCATAGTTTCATATATTGTTATATTCATATATTATGTTTCATAATGTGTTTATTGTTATAAATTTTTGTTCGTTTTATCTCTTAATTTTGTAACAGTGTTTTCAATGGTGCTAGACAAATAACGTGTATTATTATTATTATTATCATCGTCATCATCACATTCGTTGTGCAGAACTGTTCGTCATTTACAATCAATCAGGATAATTCGCACACTTGTAGCTTTTCAGAGGCAATCAAATGGCTGAAATCCCTTTTCTTGGCCTTCTTTTCAGCGTTTGCCATTGTTGTCTTTGTGAAATGCATATTCATTAGGGGTGTTTCACTGCCTATTTATAGGCAACTGTGGGCGGGACATGAAGCTGGCAAAGTTGCGCCACATTTAGAGTTGATTGTGATTTATAAAGGAAAACTGGCGTGGGACGTGCGTATGCACTGTTTTATAAATCAGAATATTGTTTTGCATACGCAGGTCCTAGGTTTCATGCTTACGCAACCTTTCGACGTGAATCCTAAGCACAGTTTTATAAATGAGGCCCCAGGTCAAATTTTGATTGAAGTTTGATTGACATTCACTGACACTAACTGACATTGACCGACACTGACTGACACTGACTGACACTGGCTGACATTGACTGACACTGACTGACACTCACTGACATTGACTGACATTGACCGACACTGACTGACACTGACTGACATTGACCACACTCACTAACACTGACTGACACTGACATTGACCGACACTGACTGACACTAACTGACACTGACTGACATTGACCGACACTCACTGACACTCACTGACATTGACCACACTCACTGACACTGACTGACATTGACCACACTCACTGCCACTGACTGACATTGACCACACTTACTGACATTGACCGACACTGACTGACACTGACCACACTCACTGACACTGACTGACATTGACCACACTCACTGACACTGACTGACATTGACTACACTCACTGACACTGACTGACATTGACTGATACTGACTGACACTAACTGACACTCAGAGTGCAGAGTGTAAAACAGCCGTACCGTCAGCTCGTTGCTCCGGTCCTCTCTTGCTCCTGTGTGAGGCTGGACTCCCTCTGTAAGGAGACACAGGATGAGCTGTGATAAGAGAGTGTGATCATGACAGAGCTGAGAGGGCCCCTGTGAGACCCCTACTGCCTGTGAAACTCCTGTGCTCAGTGTACTGCACTTCACTAATGCTGTGCTGACTGCTCCTACATACAGCACCCACACTATTCTTTCACACTCAGCGTACTTCATGTGGATACTCACTGTGTCTCTTACACAACTTCCAGGTAACCGTGGCAACAGCTGTCACCAGCAACAGCATCCCTAGTGCCATCAGGATGATTGTGAGATCTGAAGGACTGAACAGCAGCAACAGGGTGTGTGAAATTTTCTGCCCATTTGAAATGCCCAAATGACACAGGAGTCTCTCTGAGTACTGCAGCCTTCTCCATCAGTTCAGAAGAGCACAGACAAGCACAAACATGCACAGAGAAAACTGTTGGACTCCATAAACAGGTAGTGAAAAAGGAAATGGAAGCACTAGGGGTCATGTGGGACACCAAGTACATGCAGCGTGTACCAGAGAGATGTGTGTCACCACTAACTACAAGGGATCAAAAGAGCAATTTTTGGCCAAAAGGAAATCTGTCTGGAGCCGCAAACCATATTTGAGCCTTATAATGAAGGTAACACAGCCTATCAAGCCTAAATTAGCCTATCAACATTACTAATAGGTGTCAATGAGCATTCATTCAAATGTTTTACCACACGTGACTACTACATGTGACTGCAGTGGAGTATTTCTGATTATTTGGCTCTTTAACTTTGCGTTTCCATCACAATAATACCATGTTTTGTTTCGCCTTTCAGCAGTATTAACTGAATTTCTTCCTGCGGCCCATCACAGTTCACATACCCGCATAGCAGCGCTGTCTGCTCAATATAGTTCACCGCGCTTGGCTCATCGCAGGCAATTGAGTATGCTGGAGCTGAAATGATGTCCTTAATTTTCTGATTGACAATGTTTGTTGAAAATGTGATGGCATATCGAGAGGTATGTCTTTAATTTTCGAGCTATCTTTCGTTTTTGAAGTCTGAGAAAAGACGCGAAGCGGGGTGCCTTTACACCACCTAGCTGTGCCAATATCCATGATTGGTATATTGATATCGATATTGGTTCCACAGGTTCAATTTCCATAACGCTTTTATACAACGGTAACCACATTTATCTTTCAAAATTTCACTAAAGAAAGACAAGACAAACTTTAATGTATTTTTAATGGAACTATGTTTTATGGTAAAAATGTATTATTCCGCTCAACAGTAATTAATTAGTTGCTAAGCAACGGTATTGTGAACTGGCTAGCAATAACGTATCCCCACTCCACTATCGAGGCAACGGTACTTACGTTAGTTGGAATAATATATCCCCACTGCACTAACCTTAGCTAAGCAACGCTATTGCAATAAGGTATCCCCACTGCATTAACGTTAGCTGGCTAGCTAGTTTACGTTACACCAGACGACACTGACACACAATTGATGAGTTTTTGTTGTGGACGTTCATCGGGACACTGCCGGATAACGTGCAGGAATTGAAATAACTCTGTGTTTCAATTCCTGTTTCATCGTCATCATCGGCATTCGGCAGACGCTCTTATCCGGAGCGAAGTACAGTTCATTAGACTAAGCAGGAGACAATCCTCCCCTGGAGCAATGCAGGGTTAAGGGCCTTGCTCAAGGGCCCAACGGCTGTGCGCATCTTATTGTGGCTACACCGGGATTAGAACCAGCGATCTTGCGTGTCCCAATCATTTACCTTAACCACTACGCTTAAAACTACCTTAACCCTAGTTTCACCGGGGTTTGGTGCTATTCTTGGTATTTCGATCCGAGAATGTTGCCTAACAGTTTTATTTTTTCGTTCCTGCTCTTTTCGAAATCATAGGACACTTTAAACTGACTAATTTTTACTTTACTTTGGTAGGGTACTAGAGGCGTGATGATGATAATGTTCACAAAGTAGATAACCGTAATGTACAAACACTGAGTCATTTTAAACATTCCATTTAGCAGTGCGTAGGCTATATCGTGGATATTGGCACGGCTGGAACGCAAACTGACCAATAGAGACGATGGACCGATCCGTGGTATATCTCCTGAGCTGCCACAGAACTAGCAGCAGCAGTGGAGTTCGGAGGAAAAGGCCTCACTGACTTTGAGACAGGGGGGATTTTGAGACACATTTGTCAGGAAAAGTACCAACTTAAATAAAAAACTAGACTTTACTTTGTTACTAATGTTAATGCTTTTGTTTTTGTACTGAACTTCTTGATTTAAAAAGAAACAGATTTGAATATTTTACTGGCTCTTCCATCATGGATACCACACCTTTTATTGTAATTGGGTGTTTCTGGAACAGGTGAGAGAGGTGTTGAGACTGTTGAATGATTTGAGGTTGAAGGCTTGGAGGATGTTGCTGCTGTGGTTGCTGTGGAAACCAGAAGAGATGTGCTTAGTGCTGCAGATGCTGAAGAATGGGGTATGGTGTTATGTATAGTGTTATTGTATCTATGTGTGTGTGTGTGTGTGTGTGTGTATGTGCCTATGTGAATGCGAATGTTTGTGCTAGTGTGTGTGTGTGTGTGTGTATGTATGTGCCTGTGTGAATGCGAATGTTTGCGCTTGTGCGTGCTTGTGTGTGTGTGTATGTGTGTGTGTGTGTGTGTGTGTGAATGTGTGCATGAGTGTTGTGACACTGTGGTAAGAACAGAACTCAGCACTGGTGTGGTTCCCTCAACCCTCACTGCCAGAAAGTGAAAGAAAAGATCATTGAAAATTTGAGGATAGAATGCATTCTTATACAGGCTCGTTTGGAGTTCCTTACATGTGGTGACTGTGGCCGTTGTAGTTTTCTGAGTGACAGTGAGGTGAACAGGGATCTGTAGTTTTCCAGCAGCACACCAATACCAGCCTGTGTCCTCCGTGTTCAGCTCCCTCACCGTCACAGTGAAGACCTTTTTAGAGCGGTCATCTTTCATCTCTGATCTTCCAGATTTACCAGAATTCACTTCCACACAGGAGCCCTCTATCCTGCACCACTTCTTCATGCTTCTCGGTTCATTATAGTGACACGGCACACTGACATGGCCCCCTTCCACACCGGCCACCTCCTGCTGCTCAACCCAGAGTCCAGGAGTGCCTGAACACCACAGAATAAACACAAAAATATACAACATTCATTGATACACAAACTCTATAAGTCACTTGTAGACCAAAGTAAATGACTGTAGTATTGATACTGTCTTGGATACAGACTGGGAATGGTGGAGCAAAATAATGCAATTAAAGCACCGTCCTGCTGGAGGTGCAGAGTCCAAATACTCCAATAGTTCTGCAGTGAAGCAATGACTTGCCTGGACTTTTACATGTTCTGGAAGAATTTAATACTGCTAGCATAAGAGGTAAGATCACTCATTTACCCACAGTGCAGCAGTCTGCAGTAGAAAGTTCTGTGCAGCGTATGATTGGGTAACACAGGAATAGTGAAGATGCCGTTATTAAGAGGAAGCAGGTCTCACTGAGTGCAGTGTGTGCTGCAGCCATCTTACCTGCAGTGACTGACAGGTACAGATATGCTCCCTTATCTTGAGCGCCCTGGATCTCTACAGCACACCAGTAATACCCAGAATCCTTCAACTGAAGCTTTCTCATGGTAACAGTGAACACATGATGGGTGGGGTCATCAGTGATTGATGTTTCACCTTTAACTGTTGGAGAGTCAGTGCGTACTACAGTTTCACAACTATTCCAGAATGAACCATGACACCAGTATTTCACATGACTTTCATATTCTCTATCATAGAGACATGGGATGGTGACAGATCTTCCTCTCTGTTCAACTACTTTCCTCATTCTGTACACAACGTCAGCATCTGCAGAGAGAAACACACACATCATCAGTGTGGGTGTATTCTACAGAGCACAGTGTGGTGCAGTCTGTAGGGCAGCTGACTCTCGAGCTAAGTGTGAACCGTCCTGTGTGTTTTGGGTTTCAATCCTCCACCCAACCATCTCGATCTGTTCCCCTTTTCTCTCTCCTGTTTGAATAAAGTACACAGGGGAACACCACTAATACTATAACTCATTCTTATTCAAGGGTGGCCTGTAGCCTAGTGGTTAAGGTACGTTTAAGTCCCCAGGGTAGCAACAAAAGATTCGCTCAGCTGTTGGGCCCTTGAGCAAGGCCCTTAACCCCACATTACTTAAGGGGGGACTGTCCCCTGCTTAGGCTTATCAACTAAGTGCCTTGGATAAAAGTGTCAGCTAAATAACATGTAATGTAATCCACCATAATAAACCACTAACACACCAATGTATTAGAATGAATGCATCATTGGACAGGTTGTTATGATGTCCTTGTGTGAAAATAAAATGGTTGATTGTCAACACCAAGTGAAGACAATACCATATAATTGTTTTTGTTTTTTGTTACTGACGAGCAACGGAAATATTTCACTGGAGTTGATTTTGACTTTCAAAAATGATACTATGGCATCACAACATGAAAACAATCATATTTGAGAAGAACATAGTACATGCCATCACAGGTTTTAAATGCAACACTTTCAGAGGGAGCGCACACACAGATGTGCTTTCCTTCCACTCTTTCAGTTGTCTTTATTTTAGCAGAGCTACAAACAGCATTATTTCCTGTGCTTAATACCCTCTACTCACCACAGTAGCCACCCAACCCATTTTAGCTGGTCTGAAGCCAATTCAGACACTTACAGAACAAGATCACCTCAACTTCCTTTTTTGGTGAAACAAAAATAATCACAAAAATGAAATTGTTATCAGCTAATCCTCATGAAATAAAGAAAAAAGCAGAATGCAGTGCAAGGGCTAATTAAAACCTCTCTGAAAAAACAAAAAAATAGAATACTGCCATTAATGCCACACAAGCATAGTTTCTTTGGGCGTTTTAAAATGCATTTCTAAAGTTAGATTTGTATTAATTATACATTATTGGTTAAAATACAGTAAACTGCCCGAGAGCCAAAACAAAAAGGTGCGCATGAATTCCAAGTCTGTAGCAATGGCCTTCCTATATTTATGATTCGCAAAAAGATACTTAACCCATATCATAGCAGTTTGATGTACCGTTAACAACAATCTTCAGTTTAACTCATTGATTCAAGTTTCAGGCACAGATAGTCTCTCTGCTACAATGCTCCAGAGTTCAGTATACAGTATGAAAAACAAGTCCTACCTGGCAGCACAGGGAGGAAGAGGAAGGAGAGGAAGAGTATCAGAGTGAGAGCCATATGTGCCTGACGGGTGTGTGTGTCTGTTAGAGACTCCAGCTCCCTTTAGCGTGAGTCTCACTTCCTGTTCCTCTCAGTGCCCACCTCTTTGGTCCCTCGTACTCTGTAGTCTGTGCTCTCTCAGTGGCCAGAGCAGGGTAACTATCAATATCATTTCATATTTATGTATTCCAGAGGTGGGCAAAGAGCGCCATATCCATTTCTGGATTTCATACCAACTTCTGGCCTTAATTACATAATTAGCCTTTGATGACATCTGACATTTTAGTAGCATTTTTTGATGACTGGTTTTGTGTCCCCTGTTTTACTTTGAGAAAACCAGCGTTGGTGCATTCAGCCAATTAGTTAATTTAGCCAGGGTAATTGGTGGAAACAAAAACCTGCATACACCCCGGCCCACCAGGACCAGAATTGCCCACCCCTCTATTATACTGTAAACTGAAATGATTAATACAGTTACATCATTAAATTGTTATTCAGTGGCAATATCATTGTTATTTTTAATGATATATATTTGAAAGTCTATAGGTAATTTGTCATTGTAATTGTCATTTGTTAGCGCTCCTGGGAGATTGTGTTGGGAATGATCTGGGGTTTTTTAAATCGCCAAGGAAAAATGTGATCGTTGTAATCAGTCCAGCAGAGGGCGATGGTTCCTTTTCAAGATAGGAAAATGATGGTGACTTTTTTTGTCCAGTAAGAAAAAGCAGAGTCAAATATTTGTAATGCGGTCAATGGATGTATTTGATGCTCTGAAATAGGAATCCTCAGGTTCCACACGTTGCTGAACATCCAGGCCTCTTCCTTTGGGCTTATGGACAAAATTCCTGTTGGTCTGTAACTCTTTCGTCACGTTGCTGCCCCCTACTGAACAGACAGGGAACATGAATGCAAAGGTATCAAGATAATTGGGGTTCCAATATGAGCACGCTTGAGCACAAGTAGAAAAGGTTAAAGGAAAAAGAGGAATAGGAATGTTTGTCAATGTAAAAGGGACTAAAAATACACACAAGTAAGTTCCACAAGTCACAGCACATGGCTTTAATATGTATCCCACAACATTTTGGTGCTGATATTTCATGATCAGTGAAACATATTTATAAAATAAATCAACTGTAAATCCAGCAAAACGTACCTGTGTGTTCTGCCCGGCAACTGAGCAGTAAATCACTTCACTATCAGCTGCAGAACGGTGAGACGTGTGTGTGGTCTGCACAGAACAGGACATGCACAGATTTGGATAGCAGTTACTGAGTTCTGTGAAAGTTTAGACTGCAGCTACACACTGCAATTGACCCTGTGTACTGTGTGTCTAAAGTAAAGAAGCAAATCGAGGTTAAACAACTCCTGATCAGACATATACAGTATGTTCACCTTTATCAGTGTGCAACTCTAAATTCTGATATTTACTGGCTGTCTAGCTGACTCTGAGATATGATGAACAATCTCACCTGTAGATTTTTCAGGACGACTGAGCTGTACAGAACCTCATCTGCAGGGTTTTCAGGTGGCTGGGACAGTAAAGGGGAACATGTTTCTTTTACTGGGCACGGTTAGGGGGTCGGCTCAATTTCATTCAGTCAATTCAGTCAATTCAAGTACATTATTTGAAAACTTCCCCATTGAGGATGATCCCATTAATCAATACATAAATCGATTGTCAAATATTTAATTAAATATATATATTTTTTACATTGCCTGACTGAACAGACAGTGGAATCGACCCCAACCCTGTCCATGTTTCCCACTGCTACCAGAGCAGAGGAGAACAACATTAACTCACTAGTGAACATTCTGGAACATTTTCCCTCAACAAGCAGGCACAGAGGCCCATTTATAATCTCTTATGATCAAGTGTAATATTTGCCAAACTATCCGTATTGTAATAAAATTAAAGTGATTTCTAGCACTTATCCCTGGTTATGGGTATGCACTTTGCACTTTGTTGGACATCGCTCTGGATAAGAGCGTCTGCCAAATTCCATTCATGTAATGCAATGTAATGTAATATCAAGCTACAGAGAGATAAAAAAGAAATGCACACATTTTGCTATGAACAAAGATTAAGGCTTGTCCTCTAGAAAACACAATCTTGTCACTCACTGACACTGACTGACATTGACCGACACTGACTGACACTGACTGACATTGACCACACTCACTAACACTGACTGACACTGACATTGACCGACACTGACTGACACTAACTGACACTGACTGACATTGACCGACACTCACTGACACTCACTGACATTGACCACACTCACTGACACTGACTGACATTGACCACACTCACTGCCACTGACTGACATTGACCACACTTACTGACATTGACCGACACTGACTGACACTGACCACACTCACTGACACTGACTGACATTGACCACACTCACTGACACTGACTGACATTGACTACACTCACTGACACTGACTGACATTGACTGATACTGACTGACACTAACTGACACTCAGAGTGCAGAGTGTAAAACAGCCGTACCGTCAGCTCGTTGCTCCGGTCCTCTCTTGCTCCTGTGTGAGGCTGGACTCCCTCTGTAAGGAGACACAGGATGAGCTGTGATAAGAGAGTGTGATCATGACAGAGCTGAGAGGGCCCCTGTGAGACCCCTACTGCCTGTGAAACTCCTGTGCTCAGTGTACTGCACTTCACTAATGCTGTGCTGACTGCTCCTACATACAGCACCCACACTATTCTTTCACACTCAGCGTACTTCATGTGGATACTCACTGTGTCTCTTACACAACTTCCAGGTAACCGTGGCAACAGCTGTCACCAGCAACAGCATCCCTAGTGCCATCAGGATGATTGTGAGATCTGAAGGACTGAACAGCAGCAACAGGGTGTGTGAAATGTTCTGCCCATTTGAAATGCCAAAATGACACAGGAGTCTCTCTCAGTACTGCAGCCTTCTCCGTCAGTTCAGAAGAGCACAGACAAGCCCAAACATGCACAGAGAAAACTGTTGGACTCCATAAACAGGGAGTGGAGAAAAAGGAAATGGAAGCACTAGGGGTCATGTGGGACACCAAGTACATGCAGCGTGTACCATATCCCAGCATGCACTGGGCCATGTGCTGCTGATAAGTGCTGGAGAGGCCTGGTTATCTGGACTTTAGTGAGCACGTCTGCAGGAGGAGGCCTCACTGACTTTGAGACAGGGGGGATTTTAGAGACACATTTGTCAGGAAAAGTACCAACTTAAATAAAAAAATAGACAGACTTTACTAGTTTACTAATGTTAATGCTTTTGTTTTTACACTGACCTTCTTGATTTAAAAAGAAACTGACTTGAAGATTTTACTGGCTCTTCCGTCCTGAATACCACACCTTATATTGTAAGTAAATGTAGTTGTTGCTGGAACAGGTGAGAGAGGTGTTGAGACTGTTGAATGCTTTGAGGTTGAAGGCTTGGAGGATGTTGCTGCTGTGGTTGCTGTGGTCACCAGAAGAGACGTGCTTAGTGCTGCAGATGCTGAAGAATGGGGTGCTATGAAGAGACAGTGGAGGTAAATGGTCAATGGCAGGCATTTATATAGTGCCTTTATCCAAAGCGCTGTACAATTGATGCTTCTCCATTCATCCAGTCATACACACACTCACACACCGACGGCGATTGGCTGCCATGCAAGGCCCCGACCAGCTCGTCAGGAGCATTTTGGGTGTTAGGTGTCTTGCTCAGGGACAGCTCGACACAGCCCGGGCGGGGGATCGAACCGGCAACCCTCCGACTGCCAGACGACTGCTCTTAAGTTAAGAATTTTTATGAATATTTTATGGTGTTATTTATAGTGTCATTGCATTTATTTGTGTGTGCATGTGTGTGCCTGTTTCAATGCGAATGTGTGTGCTTCTGTGTTTGTGTGTATGTGTGTGTGTGTGTGTGTGTGTGTGTGTGTGTGTGTGTGAATGGGTGCATGAGTGTTGTGACACTGTGGTAAGAACAGAACTCAGCACTGGTGTGCACCCTACAGTCTGTGAGAGAGCACTAGCTAGCACCAAAGGGTTTCACAACATGACATTTAGAACATTCTGTTTCTCTCAACCCTCACTGACAGAAAGTGAAAGAAAAGATCATTGGAAAATTGAGGATAGAATGCATTCTTATACAGGCTGGTTTTGAGTTCCTTACATGTGGTGACTGTGGCCATTGTAGTTTTCTGAGTGACAGTGAGGTGAACATGGATCTGTAGTTTTCCAGCAGCACACCAATACCAGCCTGTGTCCTCCATGTTCAGCTCCCTCACCGTCACAGGGAAGACCTTTTCAGAGCGGTCATCTGTCATCTCTGATCTTCCAGATTCACCAGGATTCACTTCCACACAGGTGCTCTCTATCCTGCACCACTTCTTCATGCTGCTCGGTTCATTATAGTGACACAGCACACTGACATGGCCCCCTTCCACACCGGCCACCTCCTGCTGCTCAACCCAGAGTCCAGGAGTGTCTGAACACCACAGAATAAACACAAAAATATACAACATTCATTGACACACAAACTCTACAAGTCACTTGTAGACCAAAGTAAATAACTGTCGTATTGATACTGTCTTGGATACAGACTGGGAATGGTGTAGCAAAATAATGCAATTAAGGCACCACTCTGCTGGAGGTGCAGAGTCCAAATACTCCAATAGTTCTGCAGTGAAGCAAGGACTTGCCTGGACTTTTACATGTTCTGGAAGAATTTAATACTGCTAGCATAAGAGGTAAGATCACTCATTTACCCACAGTGCAGCAATCTGCAGTAGAAAGTTCTGCGCAGCGTATGGTTGGGTAACACTGGAATAGTGAAGATGCCGTTATTAAGAGGAAGCAGGTCTCACTGAGTGCAGTGTGTGCTGCAGCCATCTTACCTGCAGTGACTGACAGGTACAGATATGCTTTCTTATCTCGAGCGCCCTGGATCTCTACAGCACACCAGTAATATCCAGAATCCTTCACCTCAAGCTTTCTCATGGTAACAGTGAACACATGATGGGTGGGGTCATCAGTGATTGATGTTTCACCTTTAACTGTTGGAGAGTCAGTGCGTACTACAGTTTCACAAACATTCCAGACTGAACCATGACACCAGTATTTCACATGACTTTCATATTCTCTATCATAGAGACATGGGATGGTGACAGATCTTCCTCTCTGTACAACTACTTCACTCATTGTGAACACACCGTCAGCATCTGCAGAGAGAAACACACATCATTAGTGTGGGTGTATTCTACAGAGCACAGTGTGGTGCAGTCTGTAGGGCAGCTGACTCTCAGGCTAAGTGTGAACCGTCCTGTGTGTTTTGGGTTTCAATCCTCCACCCAACCATCTCCATCTGTTCCCCTTTTCTCTCTCCTGTTTGAATAAAGTACACAGGGGAACACCACTAATAATCTAATTCATTCTAATTCAAGGGTGGCCTGTAGCCTAGTGATTAAGGTACGTGTAAGTCCCCAGGGTAGCAACAAAAGATTCACTCAGCTGTTGGGCCCTTGAGCAAGGCCCTTAACCCCACATTGCTTCAGGGGGGATTGTCTCCTGCTTAGTCTAATCAACTAAGTGCCTTGGATAAAAGTGTCAGCTAAATAACATGTAATGTAATCCACCATAACAAACCACTAACACACCAATGTATTATAATGAATGCATCATTGGACAGGTTGTTATGATGTCCTTGTGTGAAAATAAAATGGTTGATTGTCAACACCAAGTGAAGACAATACCATATAATTGTTTTTATGTTTTTTGTTACTGAAGAGCAAGGGAAATATTTCACTGGAGTTGATTTTGAAGCGTTTCTTGGATATTTCATGAGATCATTGACTTTCAAAAATGATTCTATGGCATCATTAAATTAAAATATTTGAGAAGGACATAGTACACGTCATCACAGGTGGTTTTAAATGCAACACTTTCAGAGGGAGCGCACACACAGATGTGCCTTCCTTCCACTCTTTCAGTTCTCTTTATTTTAGCAGAGCTACAAACAGCATTATTTCCTGTCCTTAATACCCTCTGCTCAACACAGTAGGATCACAACCCATTTTAGCTGCTCTGAAGCCAATTCAGACACTTACAGAACAAGATCATCTCAACTTGAAACAAAAATAATCACAAAAATGAAATTGTTATCAGCTAATCCTCATGAAATAAAGAAAAAAGGAGAATGCAGTGCAAGGGTTAATTAAAACCTCTCTGAATAAACAAAAAATATAAACTGCCATTAATGCCACACATGTATACAGTTTAAAATGCATTTCTAAAGTTAGATTTGTATTAATTATACATTATTGGTTAAAATACAGTAAACTGCCCAAGAGCCAAAACAAAAAGGTGCGCATGAATTCCAAGTCTGTAGCAATGGCAAAAATATATTTTACCCACATCATAGCAGTTTGATGTACCGTTAACAACAATCTTCAGTTTAACTCATTGATTCAAGTTTCAGGCACAGACTCTCTGCTACAATGCTCCAGAGTTCAGTATACAGTGTGAGAAACAAGTCCTACCTGGCAGCACAGGGAGGAAGAGGAAGGAGAGGAAGAGTATCAGAGTGAGAGCCATATGTGCCTGACGGGTGTGTGTGTCTGTTAGAGACTCCAGCTCCCTTTAGCGTGAGTCTCACTTCCTGTTCCTCTCAGTGCCCACCTCTTTGGTCCCTCGTACTCTGTAGTCTGTGCTCTCTCAGTGGCCAGAGCAGGGTAACTATCATTATCATTTCGTATTTATGTATTCCCGAGGTGGGCAAATAGCGCCATATCCATTTCTGGATTTCACACCAACTTCTGGCCTTAATTACATAATTAGCCTTTTATGACATCTGACATTTTAGCTGCATTTTTTGATGACTGGTCTTGTGTCCCCTGTTTTACTGTGATCTAATCTTTGAGAAAACCAGCATTGGTGCATTCAGCCAATTAGTTCATTTAGCCAGGGTAATTGGTGGAAACAAAAACCTGCATACACCCCGGCCCACCAGGACCAGAATTGCCCACCCCTCTATTATACTGTAAACTGAAATGATTAATACAGTTACATCATTAAATTGTTATTCAGTGGCAATATTATTGTTATTTTTAATGATATATATTTGAAAGTCTATAGGTAATTTGTCATTTGTTAGCGCTCCTGGGAGATTGTGTTGGGAATGCTCTGGGGTCTTTTAAATAAAAATGTGATCGTTGTAATCTGTCCAGCAGAGGGCAATGGTTTTTTTTCAAGATAGGAAAATGATGGTGTCTTTTTTTGTCCAGTAAGAAAAAGCAAAGTCAAATATTTGTAATGCGGTCAATGGATGTATTTGATGCTCTCAAATAGGAATCCTCAGGTTCCACTTGTTGCTGAACATCCAGGCCATCTTCCTTTGGGCTTATGGACAAAATTCCTGTTGGTATGTAACTCTTTCGTCACGTTGCTGCCCCCTACTGAACAGACAGGGAACATTCACACAAAGGTATCAAGATAATTGGGGTTCCAATACGAGCACGCTTGAGCACAACTAGAAAAGGTTAAACGAAAAAGAGGAATAGGAATGTTTGTCAATGTGAAAGGGACAAAAAATAAATGCAAGTTCCACAGGTCACAGCACATGGCTTTAATATGTATCCCATGACATTTTGGTGCTGATATTTCATGATCAGTGAAACATATTTATAAAATAAATCAACTGTAAATCCAAAAAAAGGTACCTGTGTGTTCTGCCCGGCAACTGAGCAGTAAATGACATCACCGGCTCTATCAGCTGCAGAACGGTGAGATGAGTGTGTGGTCTGCACAGAACAGGACATGCACAGATTTGGGTAGCAGTTCCTGAGTTCTGTGAAAGTTTAGACTGCAGCTACACACTGCAATTGACCCTGTGTACTGTGTGTCTAAAGTAAATCGAGGTTAAACAACTCCTGATCAGTGTGGAACTCTAAATTCTGATATTTACTGGCTGTGTAGCTGACTCTGAGATATGATGAACAATCTCACCTGTAGATTTTTCCGGACGACTGAGCTGTACAGGACCTCATCTGCAGGGTTTTCAGACGGCTGGGGCAGTAAAGGGGAACATGTTTCTGTTACTGAGCACGGTTAGGGGGTCGGCTCAATTTCATTCAGTCAATTCAGTCAATTCAAGTACATTATGTGAAAACTTCCCCATTGAGGATGATCCCATTAATCAATACATAAATCGATTGCCAAATATTGAATTAAATAGATATATTTTTTAATGTCATTTCATTGCCTGACTGAACAGACAGTGGAATCGACCCCAACCCTGTCCGTGTTTCCCACTGCTACCAGAGCAGAGGAGAACAACATTAACTCACTAGTGAACATTCTGGAACATTTTCCCTCAACAAGCAGGCACAGAGGCCCATTTGTAATCTCTTATGATCAAGTGTAATATTTGCCAAGCTATCCGTATTGTAATAAAATTAAAGTGATTGCTAAGGAATACAGGATCTCTAAAGACATGTAGGAAGGAAGAGATGAGACTGAATATTAACAGTACGATTCTCTGCAAAGGCACTTTATAAATGTGTGAGAAATCCAGCCGCTACCCAACCTGTGACTGATGTGGACTTATTCTGTGTGGTGATGACTGTGTGTTGGTGAACACTGTGCTGTAGGTCACTTCATCTTCAGGGTCTGCAGTCTGCCAGGGGAGAGACACAACGTTGAACTCATAACAGCTGGTCTATCCGTACAGACCTCTACCTTTCATATTGTACAGAAGGGCCGTTCAACTGGTGGACCAGAGACAAGCAAGTCAGCCCATTAACAAGTAACAGTGAAACAACATCAATCTACAGAGAGATAAAAGAAACAAATGCACACATTTTGCTATGAACAGGGATAAAAGCTCGTCCTATAGAAAACACAATCTTGTCCAGACGAAGCTTAGTCTGTGTCAGTTAAACCGTTACTTAGTGTCTATAGACTTGCAGGTGCTGCTACTGGACATCTCCAACCAGAAACTGAAAGTGTGGCTGAAAGTATTCAACTTGAGATTTTTCTGAACGTAGTTTAGTTTGATAAGTGCAGCGTTTCTGTATATATGAATAAAGAACTATCACACTGTACTCTAGCAGTCATTTCTTCTACATGCCCACACCCCCACAATCACTGTATGTCCTTCTCCATTCTGCAGTTCTGTGTTTTGCGGATCAGGGGCCTCATTTATAAACGTTGTGTAGGCACAAAAGAATGCGTACTCCACTTTCTAAGCAAACTTTGGCATTTATAAAAAACGAACTTGACGGGAAAATGTGCGGTCCTCCACGGAAACTCTGACCCATGCGTACGCACATTAACTAGAGAAATGATAAACTGTGCCTTTAATGCTCGTGACGTAAGACCAGGTAAACGGGAAGTGAAACAGGATGTAAAAAGGTATAAAGATTTGCCGGGAGTTGTGGCTGGGTATGGCTGCTTTCAGGACGTGCGTCGTCCCTGTTATACTTATTAAAGTGTTGTATTGTTGAATCTCGCTATACGGGTTCTCTCCCTTCATTTGCCAACATTTGGCGACGAGAGAAGTCGAAAATGATACACAACAGATACCACTGTGTAAAATAAATCGAGATTGATTGTTGTTGATTGTACTCTTAAAGGGTTCTGATTTTCTGCATGTTTACACTAGGACTCGGAACTATACTGTCCTCTCAGGTCCTCTTTGCACTTGTTCTTGTGTTTAATTTGTACGTCGCTCTGGATAAGAGCGTCTGCTAAATGCCATGCAATGTAATGTAATGTAATGTAATCACGTATCATATACGAAGAGTTAATTTGCAAAAACGGACAAAAGCCTCTCTTACAACGAATAAACAAACAGCTGTTTCAGCTGGAGTGCCCAAAAAATATGATTTAGGATGATAAATATAAACGGAGATGTTGTTGTACAATAATCCCTCAAATATGTAGACGAATTGTTAAATAATACTTCATGTTATTAAATGTATTCTCATAAATAATACGGTGAACAGTCGGACAAATTGCGCTGCACTGATGCCGTTTACAATGCGTCAGTCGGGCAGATACGAGCATAGTTTCATATATTGTTATATTCATATATTATGTTTCATAATGTGTTTATTGTTATAAATTTTTGTTCGTTTTATCTCTTAATTTTGTAACAGTGTTTTCAATGGTGCTAGACAAATAACGTGTATTATTATTATTATTATCATCGTCATCATCACATTCGTTGTGCAGAACTGTTCGTCATTTACAATCAATCAGGATAATTCGCACACTTGTAGCTTTTCAGAGGCAATCAAATGGCTGAAATCCCTTTTCTTGGCCTTCTTTTCAGCGTTTGCCATTGTTGTCTTTGTGAAATGCATATTCATTAGGGGTGTTTCACTGCCTATTTATAGGCAACTGTGGGCGGGACATGAAGCTGGCAAAGTTGCGCCACATTTAGAGTTGATTGTGATTTATAAAGGAAAACTGGCGTGGGACGTGCATACGCACGTCCTAGGTTTCATGCTTACGCAACCTTTTGACGTGAATCCTAAGCACAGTTTTATAAATGAGGCCCCAGGTCAAATTTTGATTGAAGTTTGATTGACATTCACTGACACTAACTGACATTGACCGACACTGACTGACACTCACTGACACTGGCTGACATTGACTGACACTGACTGACACTCACTGACATTGACTGACATTGACCGACACTGACTGACACTGACTGACATTGACCACACTCACTAACACTGACTGACACTGACATTGACCGACACTGACTGACACTAACTGACACTGACTGACATTGACCGACACTCACTGACACTGACTGACATTGACCACACTCACTGACACTGACTGACATTGACCACACTGACTGACACTGACCACACTCACTGACACTGACTGACATTGACCACACTCACTGACACTGACTGACATTGACTACACTCACTGACACTGACTGACATTGACTGATACTGACTGACACTAACTGACACTCAGAGTGCAGAGTGTAAAACAGCCGTACCGTCAGCTCGTTGCTCCGGTCCTCTCTTGCTCCTGTGTGAGGCTGGACTCCCTCTGTAAGGAGACACAGGATGAGCTGTGATAAGAGAGTGTGATCATGACAGAGCTGAGAGGGCCCCTGTGAGACCCCTACTGCCTGTGAAACTCCTGTGCTCAGTGTACTGCACTTCACTAATGCTGTGCTGACTGCTCCTACATACAGCACCCACACTATTCTTTCACACTCAGCGTACTTCATGTGGATACTCACTGTGTCTCTTACACAACTTCCAGGTAACCGTGGCAACAGCTGTCACCAGCAACAGCATCCCTAGTGCCATCAGGATGATTGTGAGATCTGAAGGACTGAACAGCAGCAACAGGGTGTGTGAAATTTTCTGCCCATTTGAAATGCCCAAATGACACAGGAGTCTCAGTACTGCAGCCTTCTCCATCAGTTCAGAAGAGCACAGACAAACACAAACATGCACAGAGAAAACTGTTGGACTCCATAAACAGGTAGTGAAAAAGGAAATGGAAGCACTAGGGGTCATGTGGGACACCAAGTACATGCAGCGTGTACCAGAGAGACGTGTGTCACCACTAACTACAAGGGATCAAAAGAGCAATTTTTGGCCAAAAGGAAATCTGTCTGGAGCCGCAAACCATATTTGAGCCTTATAATGAAGGTAACACAGCCTATCAAGCCTAAATTAGCCTATCAACATTACTAATAGGTGTCAATGAGCATTCATTCAAATGTTTTACCACACGTGACTACTACATGTGACTGCAGTGGAGTATTTCTGATTATTTGGCTCTTTAACTTTGCGTTTCCATCACAATAATACCATGTTTTGTTTCGCCTTTGCGCTTGGCTCATCGCAGGCAATTGAGTATGCTGGAGCTGAAATGATGTCCTAAATTTTCTGATTGACAATGTTTGTTGAAAATGTGATGGCATATCGAGAGGTATGTCTTTAATTTTCGAGCTATCTTTCGTTTTTGAAGTCTGAGAAAAGACGCGAAGCGGAGTGCCTTTACACCACCTAGCTGTGCCAATATCCACGATTGGTATATTGATATCGATATTGGTTCCACAGGTTCAATTTCCATAACGCTTTTATACAACGGTTACCACATTTATCTTTCAAAATTTCACTAAAGAAACACAAGACAAACTTTAATGTATTTTTAATGGAACTATGTTTTATGGTAAAAATGTATTATTCCGCTCAACAGTAATTAATTAGTTGCTAAGCAACGGTATTGCGAACTGGCTAGCAATAACGTATCCCCACTCCACTATCGAGGCAACGGTACTTACGTTAGTAGGAATAATATATCCCCACTGCACTAACCTTAGCTAAGCAACGCTATTGCAATAAGGTATCCCCACTGCATTAACGTTAGCTGGCTAGCTAGTTTACGTTGCACCAGACGACACTGACACACAATTGATGAGTTTTTGTTGTGGACGTTCATCGGGACACTGCCGGATAACGTGCAGGAATTGAAATAACTGTGTTTCAATTCCTGTTTCATCGTCATCATCGGCATCGGCATTCGGCAGACGCTCTTATCCGGAGCGAAGTACAGTTCATTAGACTAAGCAGGAGACAATCCTCCCCTGGAGCAATGCAGGGTTAAGGGCCTTGCTCAAGGGCCCAACGGCTGTGCGGATCTTATTGTGGCTACACCGGGAATCAAACCACCGACCTTGGGGGTCCCAATCATTTACCTTAACCACTACGCTTAAAACTACCTTAACCCTAGTTTCACCGGGGTTTGGTGCTATTCTTGGTATTTCGATCCGAGGATGTTGCCTAACTGTTTTATTTTTTCGTTCCTGCTCTTTTCGAAATCATAGGACAATTTAAACTCAAATTTTTACTTTACTTTGGGAGGGTACTAGAGGCGTGATGATGATAATGTTCACAAAGTAGATAACCGTAATGTACAAACACTGAGTGATTTTAAACATTCCATTTAGCAGTGCGTAGGCTATATCGTGGATATTGGCACGGCTGGAACACAAACTGACCAATAGAGACAATGGACCGATCCGTTGTATATCTCCTGAGCTGCCACAGAACTAGCAGCAGCAGTGGAGTTCGGAGGAAAAGGCCTCACTGACTTCGAGACAGTGAGGCACATTTGTCAGGAAAAGTACCAACTTAAATAAAAAAATAGACAGACTTTACTAGGTTACTAATGTTAATGCTTTTGTTTTTACACTGAACTTCTTGATTTAAAAAGAAACTGACTTTTGAAGATTTTACTAGCTCTTCCATCATGAATACCACACCTTATATTGTAAGTAAATGTAGTTGTTGCTGGAACAGGTGAGAGAGGTGTTGAGACTGTTGAATGATTTGAGGTTGAAGGCTTGGAGGATGTTGCTGCTGTGGAAACCAGAAGAGACGTGCTTAGTGCTGCAGATGCTGAAGAATGGGGTGCTATGAAGAGACAGTGGAGGTAAATGGTCAATGGCAGGCATTTGTATAGTGCCTTTATCCAAAGCGCTGTACAATTGATGCTTCTCCATTCACCCATTCATACACACACTCACACACCGACAGCGATTGGCTGCCATGCAAGGCCCCGACCAGCTCGTCAGGAGCATTTTGGGGGTTAGGTATCTTGCTCAGGGACACCTTGACACAGCCCGGGCGGGGGATCGAACCGGCAACCAGACGACTGCTCTTACTGCCTGAGCCATGTCGCCCCCATGGAGGAAAACATGATGTTAATAAATAAAGTTAAGAATTTTAATGAATATTTTATGGTGTTATTTATAGTGTCATTGCATTTATTTGTGTGTGCATGTGTGTGCCTGTGTGAATGCGAATGTGTGTGCTTCTGTGTGTGTGTGTGTGTGTGTGTGTGTGTGTGCGAATGTGTGCATGAGTGTTGTGACACTGTGGTAAGAACAGAACTCAGCACTGGTGTGCACCCTACAGTCTGTGAGAGAGCACTAGCTAGCACCAAAGGGTTTCACAACGTGACATTTAGAACATTCTGTTTCCCTCAACCCTCACTAACAGAAAGTGACAGAAAAGATCATTGAAAATTTGAGGATAGAATGCATTCTTATACAGGCTCGTTTGGAGTTCCTTACATGTGGTGACTGTGGCCGTTGTAGTTTTCTGAGTGACAGTGAGGTGAACAGGGATCTGTAGTTCTCCAGCAATACACCAATACCAGCCTGTGTCCTCCATGTTCAGCTCCCTCACCGTCACAGTGAAGACCTTTTTAGAGCGGTCATCTTTGATCTCTGATCTTCCAGATTTACCAGGATTCACTTCCACACAGGAGCCCCCTATCCTGCACCACATCTTCATGCTTCTCGGTTCATTATAGTGACACGGCACACTGACATGGCCCCCTTCCACACCGGCCACCTCCTGCTGCTCAACCCAGAGTCCAGGAGGCCCTGAAAACCACAGAATAAACACAAAAATATACAACATTCATTGATACACAAACTGTACAAGTCACTTGTAGACCAAAGCAAATAAATGTCGTATTGATACCGTTTTGGATACAGAGTGGGAATGGTGTAGCAAAATAATGCAATTACAGCACCATCCTGCTGGAGTCCAAATACTCCAATAGTTCTGCAGTGAAGCAAGAACTTGCCTGGACTTTTACATGTTCTGGAAGAATTTAATACTGCTAGCATAAGAGGTAAGATCACTCATTTACCCACAGTGCAGCAATCTGCAGTAGAAGGTTCTGCACAGCGTATGAATGGGTAACACTGGAATAGTGAAGATGCCGTTATTAAGAGGAAGCAGGTCTCACTGAGTGCAGTGTGTGCTGCAGCCATCTTACCTGCAGTGACTGACAGGTACAGATATGCTTTCTTATCTCGAGCGCCCTGGATCTCTACAGCACACCAGTAATGTCCAGAATCCTTCATCTGAAGCTTTCTCATGGTAACAGTGAACACATGATGGGTGGGGTCATCAGTGATTGATGTTTCACCTGTAACTTTTGGAGAGTCAGTGCGTACTACAGTTTCACAAACATACCAGTCTGCACCATGACACCAGTATTTCACATGACTTTCATATTCTCTATCATAGAGACATGGGATGGTGACAGATCTTCCTCTCTGTACAACTACTTCACTCACTGTGTACACACCGTCAGCATCTGCAGAGAGAAACACAAACATCATCAGTGTGGGTGTATTTTACAGAGCACAGTGTGGTGCAGTCTGCAGGGCAGCTGACTCTCAGGCTAAGTGTGAACCGTCCTGTGTGTTTGGGGGTTCAATCTTCTGCACCCAACCATCTCGATCTGTTCCCCTTTTCTCTCTCATGTTTGAATAAAGTACACAGGGGAACGCCACTAATACTCTAATTCATTCTAATTCAAGGGTGGCCTGTAGCCTAGTGGTTAAGGTACGTGTAAGTCCCCAGGGTAGCAACAAAAGATTCACTCAGCTGTTGGGCCCTTGAGCAAGGCCCTTAACCACACATTGCTTCAGGGGGGACTGTCCCCTGCTTAGGCTTATCAACTAAGTGCCTTGGATAAAAGTGTCAGCTAAATAACATGTAATGTAATCCACCATAACAAACCACTAACACACCAATGTATTATAATGAATGCATCATTGGACAGGTTGTTATGATGTCCTTGTGTGAAAATAAAATGGTTGATTGTCAACACCAGGTGAAGACAATACCATATAATTGTTTTTATGTTTTTTGTTACTGAAGAGCAACGGAAATATTTCACTGGAGTTGATTTTGAAGCGTTTCTTGGATATTTCATGAGATCATTGACTTTCAAAAATTATACTATGGCATCACAAAAACGAAAACAATGATATTTGAGAAGAACATAGAACATACCATCACAAGTGGTTTTGAAATGCAACACTTTCAGAGGGAACGCACACAGATGTGCCTTCCTTCCACTCTTTCAGTTTTCTTTATTTTAGCAGAGCTAGAAACAGCATTATTTCCTGTGGTTAATACCCTCCGCTCACCACAGTAGGCACCCAACCCATTTTAGCTGGTCTGAAGCTAGTTCAGACACTGAGAGAACAAGATCAACTCAACTTCCCTTTTTGGTGAAACTAAAATTATCACAAACATGAAATTGTTATCAGCTAATCCTCATGAAATGTACTTTTTTTAATGAAGTGGTTTTAATGGCTTCGATGTTAAGAAAATTGGAAAATGCAGTGTAAGGGTTAATTAAAATCTCTCAGAATAAACAAAAAATATAAACTGCCATTAATGCCTACAGTTTAAAATGCATTTCTAAAGTTAGATTTGTTTTAATTATAAATTATTGGTTAAAATAAACTACCCAAGACAGAGAAAAAAAAGTTGCGCATGAATTCCAAGTCTGTAGCAATGGTCTGCTTATATTTATGATTCGCAAAAAGATACTTAACCCACATCATAGCAGTTTGATGTACCGTTAACAACAATCTTCAGTTTAACTCATTGATTCAAGTTTCAGGCACAGACAGTCTCTCTGCTACAATGCTCCAGAGTTCAGTATACAGTGTGAGAAACAAGTCCTACCTGGCAGCACAGGGAGGAAGAGGAAGGAGAGGAAGAGTATCAGAGTGAGAGCCATATGTGCCTGACGGGTGTGTGTGTCTGTTAGTGACTCCAGCTCCCTTTAGCGTGAGTCTCACTTCCTGTTCCTCTCAGTGCCCACCTCTTTGGTCCCTCGTACTCTGTAGTCTGTGCTCTCTCAGTGGCCAGTGCAGGATAACTATCATTACCATTTACTAAATATTTATGCATTATATTTTTCACATTGTGTAGCACTTTATAATACATATAAAACAGGGATAATCAAATGAGTTATAATCAAACAGTGACCCCTCCCAGTCAGGGAGTTTGTTACTAAAAACTAATTGAACAACGCAGAAGCTGATTGGCGGAGGCTACGTCCTGTTTATATCCGCATCCAAATCCAGAGGGAGAAGCAGGATTCAGGAGCTACAACATTTCACTTGGTTCATCTTTAACTTCAGCACCTTGGTGGCTCCCCTTATTTCCTTGGCTTCTTCTAAGCTGAGGTTTTCCTGGTCTCCGGAGGCAAAGTTAGAGTTGAAGAGATGATTCACCACTGCTCCCAGACAACAACAGTGAGGATAGCAGTGTGACCATCAGACAAAGGCAAACCGGTCACAAATTCCAACGATATGTAGGACCAGGGACTCTAGGGAACAGGCAAGGGACGGGATGGCCTGTAGTGTCGTGGTTAAGGTAAATGACTGGGACACGCAAGGTCGGTGGTTCTAATCCTGGTGTAGCCACAATAAGATCCACACAGCCGTTGGGTCCTTGAGCAAGGCCCTTAACCCTCCATTGCTCCAGGGGAGGATTGTCTCCTGCTTAGTGTAACCAACTGTACGTCACTCCGGATAAGAGCGTCTGCCAAATGCCATTAATGTAATGTAACGTTGATGTGGACGTAGTGACCCAGAGGGGGCTGATTAGAGGTCTTGTTCTGTGCACAAAGTGAGCAGGCCGAGACGAAACTCCCCAGCCACCAAAACCACAGACTGATGTCGTGTGTCTGAGGCCCGGGAGACATGACAGTTTGGACGAGTGCCCCGACTGGACAACCTGGGAGCAAGCAGACTGAGGCACATAGACAGAGCCAATAGGACAGGTACTGGGGTCCCACTCACACCGCTAGGCTGAACGGAGTAGGGATCCAACGTCCCACCGAGCCCCCGCAACCAGGCACTAATTGGGGAGGATGGAGGTGGACTCTGGAGGCTCTTCTGAGGATAGGAACCTTCGGGAGAGGCTGTCTGGCTGCTCTCAGAGCCAGGGCGATAGGAATGGGTGAAGTTGAATCGGGCAAAAAAACAGGGCTTGACGAGAGTTGATGTGTTTGGCAGAACGGATATACTCAAAGTTTTTGTGATCAGTCCATACCAGAAAGGGGGTGCTGGAGCCTTTGAGCCAGTGACCCCATTCCTCCGGAGCAAGCTTCACAGCCAGTAACTCCAAACTGGCAGTTAATATTGTTTCCGTTGAGTTCAACATGGGGAATTTGTCAGGAGAAACATTTATTTACAGCATATGTGCCAGCGGTAGGGTGGCTTGAGGCTCATTTGATAATACCTTGGACCCTTTTACATTCACATTTAGTCATTTGGCAGACGCTTTTTTACATTACATTACATTATTGGCATTTGGCAGACGCTCTTATCCAGAGCGACGTACAACAAAGTGCATACCCATAACCAGGGATAAGTTCGCTGAAAGACCCTAGAGGTAAGTACAATTTCAACTGCTACCTGTACAACAAAGATAAGGACAAGGGCCATTTTTTATTTTTTTATTTTTTTTGAACAAACAAACAAACAGAGCAAAAGTCACCAAAGTTAACTATCCAAACACTGCTTACCTAGCCAACTAAAATACTGATACACAAGTCACAGAGACAACAATTAAGGTTCACAGGGAGGTAGGGAGGGATGGGGAGAGGTGCTGTTTGAAGAGGTGTGTCTTCAGCTTGCGCTTGAAGGTGGGGAGGGATTCTATAGTTCTGACCTCAACGGGGAGTTCGTTCCACCACCGTGGAGCCAGAACAGACAGTAGTCGTGAGCGTGAGGTGGAGGTTCTGAGAGGGGGAGGTGCCAAGCGGCCTGTGGAGGCTGAGCGAAGAGGTCTGGCAGGGGTGTAGGGTCTGAAGATTTTTTGCAGATAAGCTGGGGAAGACCCTTTAACTGCTTGGAAGGCTAGCACCAATGTTTTGAATTTGATGCGAGCCATGACAGGCAGCCAGTGGAGGGAAGTAAGCAGGGGGGTGACGTGTGAGTATTTGGGAAGGTTGAAGACCAGACGAGCTGCTGCATTCTGGATGAGTTGGAGGGGTCTGATGGCAGACGCTGGGAGGCCAGCCAAGAGGGAATTGCAGTAGTCCAGGCGGGACAGAACCATCGCTTGGACCAGGAGCTGGGTCGAGTAGGGGGTGAGAAAGGGGCGGATTCTCCGTATGTTGTATAGGAAGAACCTGCAAGACCGGGTCACCGCCGCAATGTTCTCGGAAAGGGACAGTCTGCTGTCCATCACCACGCCGAGGTTCCTTGCACTGGGTGACGGCGTGAGTGTGGTATCCCCGAGGGAAATGGAGAGATCCAGATGGGGAGAGGTATTAGCAGGGATGAATATCATTTCAGTTTTACCTGGGTTGAGCTTTAGATGGTGGTTGTCCATCCAGCTCTGGATGTCCCTCAGGCAAGCAGAGATACGGGCTGAAACCTGCATATCAGCGACTTACAAGTGCATAGGTTCTACCATAAGTCAGAGCATGACATCCAGAAACTAGCAAAATACACAGGAAATGCTGTTCTGAACATAGTTGTCATCAGAAGTGCATTTTTCTTTTCTTTTTTTTCTTTTTTTCTTTTTTTTTGGGGGGGGGGGGGGGTTAGACAAGGATAGGGATATCAGAAAGGAGGGGCAGGGGAAATCAGGAGGGAGGACTAAGGTAGAGTTTGAAAAGGTGGATTTTGAGTCTGCGTCGAAATAGGGGGAGGGATTCTGCTGTTCTGACAGTGGTAGGCAAGTCATTCCACCACTGAGGAACCAGAACGGAAAACAGGCGTGAACGTGCACCTTGAAACGGATGACTTAAACCCCTTTAGCCAACAAATGTGTTCCCTCTATGTTATCAGCATTATTTACAACTGAATCTAGTCCCACCCCCCAATTCCCATAGAGTATTAGTATTAGTATCGCCTGCAGGACAACCTGAAAATAAGATATCCAGACTCTGATGATGTTGATAGGTCCCAGACAACAGGAAGTCATGGCATGTAAAGGATATGCAACAAAATACTAAACATTAAAGTATGACTACTTTCATTTACATAACACTGCTGTTCTCAAATATTATGGTACCCTGAAATTGGGGGACTGCTGTACACTGCTGTAATTTCAACATGGTGAAACCAAAATGTATTAAAAAAAAATGTTTTATTGCAAATGTCAAACAGTTGAGTGCAGAGGCAAACACAATGGAGGGCACTGTATGTAATAATCTTCTATATAACATACTATTATAGCATCCTGGGGGCACAGTTGATGAGCATGCTGTTAAAGCCTGTTAGTTTGAAATCATATGCATATCATTATCCGTATTAATCATCATCAATAGCATAAACACTGTGGCGATGTGGCGATTTCAAAATACTGAGACGTTAAAGCTGAGACTGGAACGATTCTGGCGGTTGAGACCGGTGCGATGACATCAGAGACAATCTAAGAGCAATAAAAAGGGGAAAACGTCATAAAATGTTGACAGACCTAGTGCTTTGGTTCAAGAAAACCTGGACCAATGGTGACACAGTCGATTGCAGGGCTCACCGGTGTTATTTTGGCAGCGTAACTTTGTCCCACATCGTCTATTCTCTCTTGATTGCAGCACTCCTGTCCCAACAAACACGAGTCAGAAAAGAGCAGATGACACTCTCTCTCTGGGCTCTAGGATATTTCATCATGCAGTTGTAAGTCTAAAAGCATGCGCTAGGTGATTACTGTTAAGTAGGCAATAGTCTACACCTAACTGATGTTTCACAGAAGATGAAGGGAAGATCTGAAATGGAAACTGTGGACCACATTTCTGTTTGAAGGGCTTCTGCAGAAGTGTGAAATTTGTGGTGAAAGCATTGGCCTTGCCCTCTGATACAGTTCCGAGAAGCTGTGCTGCCAGAAGCTCATGGAGTTATTTACTCTTATACTCTTGCCTGATGATAACACTGATGAATAATAGAACGATCACATGACTCACTGCGGTTTCGCCAGATCTTCCAAAAGGCGACGGCGGTGCATATTAGGAACACCAAAACAAGCCCGGCGTGACGTAGCACCCACAGAGTCCTTTCCAGGCACGTCTGTCCACTACACAGAGAAGACTGCTTTGAGTGTCATTCAATGAGTGCACCACAAATAACGTTTTTGCACAGTAGTGTCCAACTTTGGAACTTATTTCCAAATATGCAGCCAGCAAAAGCCCTGAATGAAGAGGGAAAGATGCTCTGAGATGCATCGCGGGCATGGACATAGACTGGCCTCACTCACTGAAAGGGGAAAAGCTCAGGGGAGAACACAAAACTCACCCAGAACACAGCTGGCTTCCTTGTTCCGGGGGACTGGTCTTTCCATCATTAAAGGCCCCTTCTGTTGTGGTGATCAGTGTTTTGTTATGGGATTGAGTGGGAGACTTGATGGTATCTGTCAGCAAATGCAAAGTCCAGACTGAAATTGTATACGCAACCTTTTGCCAAAGTCATACTTCTAATGTTTAAATCAAAACATTTGATTTCACCATGTTTCACACCTCAGTCTTAAAGACCTTAGAAAAGTGAGACTAGGCCAAGAGTGGCAGGGGAAACTCCCTAGGGTCACAGAGAAAGAACCTTTAGAAGGGACCAGGCTCAAGAGAGGGAGCCCAGCTTCCTGTGGCTGCTCAGGGTAGGGATGCAGACCAGCTGACATGAATGTGAGAGATATTCACCATCCTATTGATGAGGAAATGTTTCACAAATTCATCAGCCGCTAAACCCTTACATTTTATCATTTAAATCATCCGCTTGGTGTTATTGTGTTTGTATATTGTGTTTTCATTAAGATTACAGGACTCTTTATGTACATTACATTACATTACATTATTGGCATTTGGCAGACGCTCTTATCCAGAGCGACGTGCAGTTGATTAGATTAAGAAGGAGACAATCCTCCCCTGGAGCAATGCAGGGTTAAGGGCCTTGCTCAAGGGCCCAACGGCTGTGCAGATCTTATTGTGGCTACACCGGGGATTGAACCACCAACCTTGTGTGTCCCAGTCATTTACCTTAACCACTACGCGACAGGCCGCCCTATGTCTTTTATGATGTGCATGTGCTGTAACACTGTGGTAATTTACTGTAAAACTCCCAACTTCAGTTCTACAAGGCAGTGGCACCCTCCAGTCAGCACAGTACTACATCAGATCACTACCAGCCGTGGGTGAAAAAAATCCACATGAAATTCACACTCCTCTCTCACTGAGAGAGCGCCAGAAAAGACAGGTTAAAATTCTATAGTTTAGGGTTTTCCCCTACATTGATGGGATGCATTCCAATACAGGCTCGTTTTGAGTTCCTTACATGTGGTGACTGTGGCCGTTGTAGTTTTCTGAGTGACAGTGAGGTGAACAGGGATCTGTAGTTTTCCAGCAGCACACCAATACCAGCCTGTGTCCTCCATGTTCAGCTCCCTCACCGTCACAGTGAAGACCTTTTTAGAGCGGTCATCTGTCATCTCTGATCTTCCAGATTTACCAGGATTCACTTCCACACAGGAGCCCTCTATCCTGCACCACTTCTTCATGCTGCTCGGTTCATTATAGTGACACGGCACACTGACATGGCCCCCTTCCACACCGGCCACCTCCTGCTGCTCAACCCAGAGTCCAGGAGTGTCTGAACACCACAGAATAAACACAAAAATATACAACATTCATTGACACACAAACTCTACAAGTCACTTGTAGACCAAAGTAAATAACTGTCGTATTGATACTGTCTTGGATACAGACTGGGAATGGTGTAGCAAAATAATGCAATTAAGGCACCACTCTGCTGGAGGTGCAGAGTCCAAATACTCCAATAGTTCTGCAGTGAAGCAATGACTTGCCTGGACTTTTACATGTTCTGGAAGAATTTAATACTGCTAGCATAAGAGGTAAGATCACTCATTTACCCACAGTGCAGCAGTCTGCAGTAGAAAGTTCTGCGCAGCGTATGATTGGGTAACACAGGAATAGTGAAGATGCCGTTATTAAGAGGAAGCAGGTCTCACTGAGTGCAGTGTGTGCTGCAGCCATCTTACCTGCAGTGACTGACAGGTACAGATATGCTTTCTTATCTCCAGCGCCCTGGATCTCTACAGCACACCAGTAATGTCCAGAATCCTTCATCTGAAGCTTTCTCATGGTAACAGTGAACACATGATGGATGGGGTCATCAGTGATTGATTTTTCACCTTTATCTGTTGGAGAGTTAGTGCGTACTACAGTTTCACAAACATACCAGTCTGCACCATGACACCAGTATTTCACATGACTTTCATATTCTCTATCATAGAGACATGGGATGGTGACAGATCTTCCTCTCTGTACAACTACTTCACTCACTGTGTACACACTGTCAGCATCTGCAGAGAGAAACACACACATCATCAGTGTGGGTGTATTTTACAGAGCACAGTGTGGTGCAGTCTGTAGGGCAGCTGACTCTCAGGCTAAGTGTGAACCGTCCTGTGTGTTTGGGGGTTCAATCCTCCACCCAACCATCTCGATCTGTTCCCCTTTTCTCTCTCCTGTTTGAATAAAGTACACAGGGGAACGCCACTAATACTCTAATTCATTCTAATTCAAGGGTGGCCTGTAGCCTAGTGGTTAAGGTACGTGTAAGTCCCCAGGGTAGCAACAAAAGATTCACTCAGCTGTTGGGCCCTTGAGCAAGGCCCTTAACCCCACATTGCTTCAGGGGGGACTGTCCCCTGCTTAGGCTTATCAACTAAGTGCCTTGGATAAAAGTGTCAGCTAAATAACATGTAATGTAATCCACCATAACAAACCACTAACACACCAATGTATTATAATGAATGCATCATTGGACAGGTTGTTATGATGTCCTTGTGTGAAAATAAAATGGTTGATTGTCAACACCAAGTGAAGACAATACCATATAATTGTTTTTATGTTTTTTGTTACTGAAGAGCAACGGAAATATTTCACTGGAGTTGATTTTGAAGCGTTTCTTGGATATTTCATGAGATCATTGACTTTCAAAAATTATACTATGGCATCACAAAACGAAAACAATCACATTTGAGAAGAACATAGAACATACCATCACAGGTGGTTTTAAATGCAACACTTTCAGAGGGAGCGCACACACAGATGTGCCTTCCATCCACTCTTTCAGTTTTCTTTATTTTAGCAGAGCTACAAACAGCATTATTTCCTTTGGTTAATAACCTCTACTCACCACAGTAGGCACCCAACCCATTTTAGCTGCTCTGAAGCTAATTCAGACACTGAGAGAACAAGATCACCTCAACTTCCCTTTTTTGGTGAAACTAAAATTCTCACAAACATGAAATTGTTATCAGCTAATCCTCATGAAATGTACTTAATGAAGTGGTTTTAATGGCCTCGATGTTAAGAAAATTGGAAAATGCAGTGTAAGGGTTAATTAAAATCTCTCAGAATAAACAAAAAATATAAACTGCCATTAATGCCTACAGTTTAAAATGCATTTCTAAAGTTAGATTTGTATTAATTATAAATTATTGGTTAAAATAAACTACCCAAGAGAGAAAAAAAAAAGTTCCGCATGAATTCCAAGTCTGTAGCAATGGTCTGCTTATATTTGTGATTCGCAAAAAGACAATTAACCCACATCATAGCAGTTTGATGTACCGTTAACAACAATCTTCAGTTTAACTCATTGATTCAAGTTTCAGGCACAGACAGTCTCTCTGCTACAATGCTCCAGAGTTCAGTATACAGTATGAAAAACAAGTCCTACCTGGCAGCACAGTGAGGAAGAGGAAGGAGAGGAAGAGTATCAGAGTGAGAGCCATATGTGCCTGACGGGTGTGTGTGTCTGTTAGAGACTCCAGCTCCCTTTAGCGTGAGTCTCACTTCCTGTTCCTCTCAGTGCCCACATCTTTGGTCCCTCGTACTCTGTAGTCTGTGCTCTCTCAGTGGCCAGTGCAGGATAACTATCATTACCATTTACTAAATATTTATGCATTATATTTTTCACATTGTGTAGCACTTTATAATACATATAAAACAGGGATAATCAAATGAGTTATAATCAAACAGTGACCCCTCCCAGTCAGGGAGTTGCTCCCAGACAACAACAGTGAGAATAGCAGTGTGACCATCAGACAAAGGCAAACCGGTCACAAATTCCAACGATATGTAGGAACAGGGACTCTAGGGAACAGGCAAGGGACGGGATGGCCTGTGGTGTCGTGGTTAAGGTAAATGACTGGGACACGCAAGGTCGGTGGTTCTAATCTCGGTGTCGCCACAATAAGATCCACACAGCCGTTGGGTCCTTGAGCAAGGCCCTTAACCCTCCATTGCTCCAGGGGAGGATTGTCTCCTGCTTAGTGTAACCAACTGTACGTCGCTCCGGATAAGAGCGTCTGCCAAATGCCATTAATGTAATGTAACGTTGATGTGGACGTAGTGACCCAGAGGGGGCTGAGTAGAGGTCTTGTTCTGTGCACAAAGTGAGCAGGCCGAGACGAAACGCCCCAGCCACCAAAACCGCAGACTGATGTCGTGTGTCTGAGGCCCGGGAGACATGACAGTTTGGACGAGTGCCCCGACTGGACAACCTGGGAGCGAACAGACTGAGGCACATAGACAGAGCCAATAGGACAGGTACTGGGGTCCCACTCACACCGCTAGGCTGAACGGAGTAGGGATCCAACGTCCCACAGAGCCCCCGCAACCAGGCACTAATTGGGGAGGATGGAGGTGGACTCTGGAGGCTCTTCTGAGGATAGGAACCTTCGGGAGAGGATGTCTGGCTGCTCTCAGAGCCAGGGCGATAGGAATGGGTGAAGTTGAATCGGGGAAAAAAAAACAGGGCTTGACGAGAGTTGATGTGTTTGGCAGAACGGATATACTCAAAGTTTTTGTGATCAGTCCATACCAGAAAGGGGGTGCTGGAGCCTTTGAGCCAGTGACCCCATTCCTCCGGAGCAAGCTTCACAGCCAGTAACTCCAAACTGGCAGTTAATATTGTTTCCGTTGAGTTCAACATGGGGAATTTGTCAGGAGAAACATTTATTTACAGCATATGTGCCAGCGGTAGGGTGGCTTGAGGCTCATTTGATAATACCTTGGACCCTTGATGACTTAAACCCCTTTAGCCAACAAATGTGTTCCCTCTATGTTATCAGCATAATTTACAACTGAATCTAGTCCCAGCCCGCAATTCCCATAGAGATCCATCCATTCAAATGCAAAGAGTATTAGTATCGCCTGCAGGACAACCTGAAAATAAGATCCAGACTCTGATGATGTTGATAGGTCACAGACAACAGGAAGTCATGGCATGTAAAGGATATGCAACAAAATACTAAACATTAAAGTATGACTACTTTCATTTACATAACACTGCTGTGCTCAAATATTATGGTACCCTGAAATTGGGGGACTGCTGTACACTGCTGTAATTTCTACATGGTGAAACCAAAATGTATTTAAAAAAATGTTTTATTGCAAATGTCAAACAGTTGAGTGCAGAGGCAAACACAATGGAGGGCACTGTATGTAATAATCTTCTATATAACATACTATTATAGCATCCTGGGGGCACAGATGATGAGCATGTTGTTAAAGCCTGTTAGTTTGAAATCATATGCATATCATTATCCGTATTAATCATCATCAATAGCATAAACACTGTGGCGATGTGGCGATTTCAAAATACTGAGACGTTAAAGCTGAGACTGGAACGATTCTGGCGGTTGAGACCGGTGCGATGACATCAGAGACAATCTAAGAGCAATAAAAAGGGAAAAACGTCATAAAATGTTGACAGACCGAGTGCTTTGGTTCAAGAAAACCTCGACCAATGGAGACACAGTCGATTGCAGGGCTCACCGGTGTTATTTTGGCAGCGTAACTTTGTCCCACATCGTCTATTCTCTCTTGATTGCAGCACTCCTGTCCCAACAAACACGAGTCAGAAAAGAGCAGATCACACATTCTCTCTGGGCTCTAGGATATTTCATCATGCAGTTGTAAGTCTAAAAGCATGCGCTATGTGATTACTGTTATGTAGGCAATAGTCTACACCTAACTGATGTTTCCCAGAAGATTAAGGGAAGATCTGAAATGGAAACTGTGGACCACATTTCTGTTTGAAGGGCTTCTGCAGAAGTGTGAAATTTGTGGTGAAAGCATTGGCCTTGCCGTCTGATACAGTTCCGAGAAGCTGTGCTGCAATACCATGTCCACTTTTTCAAAACTCTTCACACAGTGTGCTTTTGAAACACGCACTTGAGCACATCAGTTAACCTTTGGTGCAAAATGCACTTCATATTTCACCCAAAAGTGACTCATGCTGCCATAACTATAGGATATGCTTTCTCCCATAAGACTACTTTGTCACTCAATGTTCAATGAACTGCAAAACCCAAACAACTTGGACCATTGCTAAATACATATATTATGTGTTTCCCTTTACTGTGTAATGTAAAACAATATGATAAAGAAACAAATCACAAAAGCAACAGTATTCTTCAGAGGGTTTTCAGTATTTTGACGTTTGTTCTCACAGTGCAATATACTGTAATTCAGAAAAGAAAAACACATCACAATCAATAACAAATACATACCAAATAGCAATATTTCCACTATATACAGCAATTCGCACATATATTGTCTGCCTATCAGTATCAGAAGTCTACTGTTGGCCTGGCCTATCCATCCTGTCCTCTGCATTTGGCTATAGATTTTATAGATTTTCACTCCCAATGTTATCTCTTGCTATACACCGAGGAAAACATCTTTTTGCGTGCCTTATCCAGCCCTGGATGTGTTCCACTGTTATGTCCATACACCCAGCAGCCATTGCATCTAGAAGTGACATCTGTTCATGTGGGTGGTGGTCCTAAACCTTCACATATACCTTCATAAACTTCTTACTGGTACCTGAGTTCCTAGACACCCTCAGAGTTCCTGTCAAGGGGGACAGTGTACAACTGTTTCATCCTGATCTGATGTTTCTGTAGCACTCTTGAAATGGTTGTAGTGCTTACAATGTCAATGTTTGGAAATATGTTCTTGTCTGCAATTATGTTGTTGCGTATTTCTCTTAGCCTGATGCTGCTGTTGACAATGACCATCCCAACTATTGTATCCTCCTGTTGACGTGTAAACATTATTCCCCTTCCCCCTGTATGACTGTGTGAGGTAACCGCTGGGTCCTGTAGTGAGTCAAAGACAAATGTGCACTGATACATCTGGAGACTTCTCAAATCACAGTACTGCTGTAATATACACATCAATTGAACTCCTTCAGTCAGAATGCTGTAAATACTGTACAGTACCAGTTGGTTTGCCTGAAAATCCTCACTATTGAAGCCACTGTGGATCTAGGCAAGTTTGGTTGAACCCTCAACCTGATTCCCTCAGGGACAGACCATGATTTACCACATGATCAATGACTGTGGCTCTGATTTCATCAGACACAACTGTTCTTGCTCTTCCACGATGTCTTCTTCCTCTACCTCTGGCTGCATCCATTTTCCCCACCAAGGCTAAAGAATGCAAATGCCAATCCAAAGGTGGCCCCTTTTGTATATGTGGTAACGGGGCACAAACAACAAACACCTGGGTAGGTTGTTCACTGAAATGACAGCCAGGGGTTTCAACAGTACATATACAGCAGTAATAGAGGAAAAATCTCTTCAGTGACAACTACATCTATATTTACCCTTTTTACATGCACATTTCAATGCAAGTATGATCACTTTTGTATAGATTGTAACAAGGCTGCAAACAAAAAAAATGAATAAACTGAATAAACTTTCTGCTCAAATCAGAATGATCTGTCTTACGTATTTCAAGCATATAGTTTCATTTTTCTGCCAAAATGCAGCATATTTCCTTCCACAATGATCAGAATTTTATTGGGTTTTGAACTGAAAGTTAACTGTTTTGAACAGAGTATCTAAATGTCTGCAAAATTTGCTGTATTTGTACAAACATTTGCTGGTAGTGAACACTGACTGAGAGAGGTATTCATGAATTTTGGAAGAAGTGGTAATTGAATGCCTTTAGTATGAAAGCAATGCAAACATATCCACAGTTTGGTTCACATAGTCTAATGATATGGTGAATGTGTTAGGTGTTTTGAAAAAGTGGACACGATATTGAGACAAGTGTGAAAACGATTGCAAAAAACTGTAATAGAACGGTCACATGACATACTGCGGTTTCGACAGATCTTCCAAAAGGCGACACCGGTGCATATTAGGAACACCAAAACAAGCCCGGCGTGACGTAGCACCCACAGAGTCCTTTCCAGGCATGTCTGTCCACTACACAGAGAAGACTGCTTTGAGTGTCATTCAATGAGTGCACCACAAATAACGTTTTTGCACAGTAGTGTCCAACTTTGGAACTTATTTCCAAATATGCAGCCAGCAAAAGCCCTGAATGAAGTGGGAAAGATGCTCTGAGATGCATTGCGGGCATGGACATAGACTGGCCTCACTCACTGAAAGGGGAAAAGCTCAGGGGAGAACACAAATTTACTGTAAAACTCCCAACTTCAGTTCTACAAGGCAGTGGCACCCTCCAGTCAGCACAGTACTACATCAGATCACTACCAGCCGTGGGTGAAAAAAATCCACATAAAATTCACACTCCTCTCTCACTGAGAGAGCGCCAGAAAAGACAGGTTAAAATTCTATAGTTTAGGGTTTTCCCCTACATTGATGGAATGCATTCCAATACAGGCTCGTTTTGAGTTCCTGACGTGTGGTGACTGTGGTCATTGTAGTTTTCTGAGTGACAGTGAGGTAAACAGGGATCTGTAGTTCTCCAGCAGCACACCAATACCAGCCTGTGTCCTCCATGTTCAGCTCCCTCACCGTCACAGTGAAGAACTTTTTAGAGCGGTCATCTGTCGTATTGAGACAAGTGTGAAAACGATTGTAAAAAACTGTAAGAGGAAGCAGGTCTCACTGAGTGCAGTGTGTGCTGCAGCCATCTTACCTGCAGTGACTGACAGGTGCAGATATGTGCTTTCATCTATATCTTTCTCAATCTCTACAGCACACCAGTAAGATCCAGAGTCCATCATCTTAAGCTTTCTCATGGTAACAGTGAACACATGATGGGTGGGGTCATCAGTGATTGATGTTTCACCTTTAACTGTTGGAGAGTCAGTGCGTACTACAGTTTCACAAACATTCCAGACTGAACCATGACACCAGTATTTCACATGACTTTCATATTCTCGATCATAGAGACATGGGATGGTGACAGATCTTGTGTTTGGGGGTTCAATCTTCTGCACCCAACCATCTCGATCTGTTCCCCTCTTCTCTCTCCTGTTTGAATAAATGCTAAATGTCTGCATTTATATAGCACCTTTATCCAAAGCGCTGTAACATTGATGCTTCTCATTCACCCATTCATACACACATTCACACACACACCAATGGCGATTGGCTGCCACGCAGGGCACAAAAAAGCTGGTGGAATCGGAACGGCAACCCTCCGCCTGCCAGACGACTGCTCTTACCACCTGAGCCAATGTCACCACAATAAAGTACACAGGGGAACATCACTAATACTCTTGATTCATTCTAATGCACCATAACAAAAGGTGTAACCAACACACAGCATCTAGGTAAAATATGGTCTACCGCACCATTAGATTATAATAAAGGAGTTGCCATGTGACAGCCTCGGAACCTTAAGGATTTGGAGAGGATCTGCAAAGAGGAATGGACCAAAATCCCTCCCAAGATCTGTGCAAACCTGGTGAAAAACTACAACAAATGTCTGACCTCTGTGCTTGCCAACAAAGGTTTCTCCACCAAGTATTAAGTCTTATTGTTCTATGGATCAAATACTTATTTCATGTGAAAATATGATATTAAATTTATAAAAATTGATATGTTGTTATTGTGGATTATTTTGTGATATTCTCTCAACGTTAAAATGTACCTATGATTAAAATTATACACAGTTCCATTCTTTGTAAGTGGGCAAACCCACAAAATCAGCAAGGGATCAAATAATTATTGCTCCCACTGTATATGTATTTAGCAATGCTCCAAGTTGTTTGTGTTTTGTAGTTCATTGTACATTGAGTGACAAAGTAGTCTCATGATTGAAAGCATATGCTATAGTTATGGCAGCATGAGTCACTTTTGGGTGAAATATGAAGTGTTTTGATGGTTGAAGTGCATTTTGCACCAAAGGTTAACTGACGTGCTCAGGTGCCTGTTTCAAAAGCACACTGAGTGAAGAGTTTTGAAAAAGTGAACAAGGTACTGAGACAAGTGTGAAAACGATTGTAAAAAAAAACTGTAAGTCTAAATTAGCCTGTCAACATTACTAATAGGAGTAAATGAGCATTCATTAAAATGTTTTACCACATGTGACTCCTACATGTGACCAAGGTTATTATCGTTAACGAAAACGAACGAAATAACGAAAACTAAAATTGAAAAAACAATGTCGTTAACTGAAATAAATAAAAACGAAAATTAAAAGAAAAAAACGATAACTAACTGAAACTATATTGCGTGTTTAGAAAACTAACTAAAACGAACTGAAATTATAGATATTATTTCGTCGTTTTCGTCTATGTCAATTAAATATAAACCTCTTGGTATGATCAATTTATTCCGCTCTGGCTGTTTATCTCCAGCTGGCAGCCGCAGCACCTGAATGCGCCCTACTGTCCGTGACGTCACTGCATTTACACAGCAGCAACTCATGGCTGCAGCAAAAGTTGGGAGAAAGCGGCAAAGTCCCATATGGGACTTTTTCGAATATGACGAGGAGAGAGATAAAAGCAAGTGTCTTGTAGTGGAAACAGACGAAATATGCGGCTTGCTGCTCAAGGGGAAAAACCCCACGAATCTAAAAGTCCATTTAAGAAGCGCGCACAAAGCGGCTAATCTCGAGTACCTCAACAAGCTAGCACCTGTGAGTAGCCCGCCGCCCCCCGAAAGAGAAGCAACATCCCGGCCAGGTGGCACGGGGACGGAGACAACTATAATGGACTACTTTCACCGACGACCAAACAGCTGCTGGTTAGTAAATACACAGCAGTGACACACACAATGTCCATCTGTAATGCACTTTATATGTACTGTATTCATTAAGGGAGTAGTTCACCCTAAAATAAAAAGGCAGTCATGTTAACTCACCCTCATTTTGTATCTTTTTTTGAATTTTATTATACATTACTCACTCTGACCTTTTTAACTCCTGAACCTGACAAATAACCCAAAGTATGAAAAAACTAAAACTAAAACTAATAAAAACTAAACTAAAACTATGCATTTTTGAAAATATAAAAACTAATAAAAACTAGCAAACCCACACTAAAAACTAATTAAAACTAACTGAATTGGAGGGGGAAAAGTAAAAACGAAATAAAACTAAACAAAAATGAAAAATTTAAAACTATTATAACCCTGCATGTGACTGCAGTGGGGTATTTATGACCATTTGGTTCTTTAAGTTTGCGTTTCCATGACAATAATAATTTTGTTTTGCATTTCAAAACACAAAAAAAAGGGTTTTAGCGCCCTCTGGGGGCTGAATGTAGCAGATCCAGAGGTCCCTCAGAAAAAGATATGAATTAATTTCCCTTTTAATATTTTGGGAAATGTTCCTTCATAAACGACAAATTAGATATATTATTTTTTTCCCAATTACTGTAAGTACAGCTGGTGAGGAATGTCGCTTGCTGCAACAAAGTAGTGCGGTCTGTAGCGTAGCATAGAGGAGGACTGTCTCCTGCTTAGTCTAATCAACTGTATGTCACTTTGGATAAGAGCGTCAGCCAAATGCCATTAATGTAATGTAATGTAAAAAGATTGCAGAATCAGTGAGAGAACAATGAAGAACGCTATTAAGCAAGTGGGCTCTGACTACCAATCTCTAATTCAACTGCACATACATTAATTAACTGCATCAATGTGAACTAGTGATTTCAAAATTGTGAAGGATGGAGCCAAATCAAGAAAGAATTCCGAAGCTCTCTGCACAGCTGTGAAAATCTGCTGCCATATCTCGTTCTTGTAGCCAGATATTCATAATCAAACACTTCAGGTGTGGTAAAAGTGCAGAGGCTAATTTCATCCTGAATGATCAATTCTTGTGAATTCATCACAAGCTACATCATCAATAGAGATTAGTGAGCCCACTCCAGAAGCAGCCATGCAAACCCAAGCCATGACTGTGCTCCACAGATGAGCTTGTATGTTTTGGATCATGAGCAGATCCCTTCTTTCTCCACACTTTGGCTTTTCCTTCACTTTGGTAGAGGTTCATCTTCGTCTCTTCAGTCCATAAAACTTATCTGGCTCATCTCTGTACTTCTTTGCAAATTGTAATCTCGCTTTCTGATTCTTACTGCTGATGAGTGGTTTGCATCTTGTGGTATAGCCTCTATATTGCTGCTCTCTAAGTCTTGTTTGAACGGTTGATTGAGATACCTTCACCCCTGCCCTGTGGAGATTGTCACTGACTGATGTTTTGGGGTTTTCCTTTATAGCTCTCACAATGTTTCTGTCATCAACTGCTGTTGTTGTCCTTAGTCGACCTATTTGATGTCTGATGGCTCAGTACGCCAGCAGTTTCTTTCTTTTTTAGGACATTCCAAGTTGTTGTACAAGCTATTTCCCCTCTTTTCGATTTCCCCGCTTCAAAATGGCCTAATTTTCCCTCTTCATGTTGGTTTATATTTTCTAACACAAATGCAGTCTTCACAGGCAAAACCCAAGGCGAGTAGACCTATCCATCTGTATATCCACACTCACTGTTTGTTGAGTATTTATCTGTATAGAAGGTGGAAGAGGCTGTCCTAAATGCATCAAAGGTTAACACAAACGAATGAAGTTCAGAAGTTTCTAAATTGTATCGCTGCAATAAGGTGTTTAGATAAATCAGCACCATTGTCTGCACTGTCAAGTAATTCAGTAAAATGGTGCTAAAATTACTACCTTTTTTCCCCATTCACAAAATTCATTTTAGTTCATTTCCTGAACTCAGCAAACTGAAATGGAATCAACTCCAACCCTCCAATCCTCCAATCCTCTGCCCCCGGACTCAGTCTGTCAGTTCCCTGAAGGAGGATGTGTACTACACTCAGCCCACTTTACCTGCTGTTACATTTATAGTCTCAATAGCTCAAATGCTTTCTCTTATAGGTTCCCCATGGAACACTCTGCAATAAGATTGGGAGCGGTTTTCTATATGATCATTTTCAGCACTTGATACTCTTCTGTCAGATGTTATCTTACCAAATAAATCCCTAATAACAATAATAATAGCAATATTATTTTTACTTCTGATGATTAATTGTACCATTTCATTTTTTTAATCTAAAGAAATACAATTGGCTATCACTGTTATATTACCACTGAAGGTAATAATTACCTGTGTGTTGCTGTGATTCAGGTACAATTGGGGACTGGAAGAACAACCTTACGGTGGCTCAGAGTGAACGCTTCGACAAAGTCTTCCAGGAGAGGATGAAGGACTTCCCTCTGACCTTCGTCTGGGACATCAGTGAACTCCATGCCTGATGTTTCAGATGTCATCTATAAACTGGACAGAGTATACAGTGCAGTCCATAAGTATTTGGACAGTAACATACTTTTTGTTGTGCTCCCTGTACTCCAGCAAATTAACAGTTCAAATAAAACAACCACTATTAATGTGCAGGCTTTCAGCTTTAATTTGATGGCATCCATATTGGGTAAACCATGTAGGAATTACAGCCCCTTTCATCGATAGTCCCCCACTAGTTTTTATAAAATAGGACATGAAGTTAGAAAGATAACTGCACAATATTACATGCACATACCAGGGGACAACGACAACAAGCGACAAGTTACATTCTCCGTTGTTACGGAAACAGTGAAGGACACATGACATAAGGGCCTAGTCGTGTGCACATTCACAATGTAAAATCTTAATTCACAATTCATATAAAACATTGAAAAATACATACTGAAAAACAGGCATCGCAGATAAAAACATACTTTTACATTTACATTTTAGTCATTTGGCAGACACATTTAATCCAAAGCGACTTACAAGTGCATAGGTTCTTCCACAAGTTAAAGCATCACATCCATAACAAGTAAAATACACATGAAGTGCTGTTATAAACAAAAATACAGTACTACATAATACAATACTGAAGTCCAAATATCAGCTTTAGCTGGCATGGACAATTGTTTAAAGGTACAATAGGTAAGATTTTTGTGTAAAAACATTGTAAATCCTTTCATATCGTTGAAAAAGGCTCACTGACATGTTGACTCACCCTCAGTCCGTGTTTATAGTCTTTACATTTCTAAATATACAGTTGACGGGCTGTCACTCTGTATCAAAACGCTGCACAGCTGGATAAAAATACATTGGGTGAAAATTTGTTCTAATTGCCGCTGGCCAAATTGCACTCCAGACATTCGATCACTGAAAACCTGTACACTATTGCTTATTATCCAAGCGAAGACTACATACCTAGTTATAAAACAATACCAGTTCGCTACCGGTAGCAACAAACAAATTAGCGATATTGAGCTCCACGAATTTTTCTCGGTGTAAATTCGGCAATAGCGATTGCTACCGATAGAACCCGTGTCGTTTTATAACTAGATATGAATTCTCCGCTTGGATACGAACCAATAGTAGCCTATACAGAGTTTCAGCGATCGCTTGTCGGGAATTTGGGCAGCTACACGTTCTGTTTGTTTCTTTACGTGTTCAATCATGCGTGTTTAGCTAAACTTTAATTTGTCTCAAATATCTCAGTTATATAGCCAGCTAGTTACATAGCCAAGTACGTTGCTTGCTCGTAATATTTCCTAGTTGACTAGCTAAAGTGAAAACCTCAAAAATACAAAAACATATAAATAGTGTTGTGTCGCACACAAAAGACAATATTTCATAAAGTCATCTGTTCGGCGCACATTTTCTTAATAGAACACTACGAAAAGACGTGTGTAAGAAGAGGGAAAAAAATCTTGTTAGCAAAATAAATGTGAAACAAAGATCTTTCCACCATTCCCTACATTTATAACAAATTTGAGACCTGTATAAAGTATTTTAAAAACTAAGTAAAGTGTTGTAAAAACAACGAAACAGTGAAGCTATAGGTATCCTGTGTGTGAGTGATCTGAAACAAATTTTCCTATAGTATTTCATGATAAATTAGGAATTTGAACCAAAGAGTTTGGAAGTGCAAGATTGCTTCAAAGATGTGGACGCACAATGCACAATGAAAATTACGACTGATATTAGCGCCAAAGTGATCGTAAAAAACTGTACCAGGGAGCAAAATCCCGGATGTATCGTTCCTGAAACATCCGCTTTACCTCCCTATGGAACAGGCAGGTTAAGGCCATTCACAAGAAAATTCTAATTTTCCTTTTTAAAACATGCTTTGATAAACTCATCCAACAGCCCTCTATAAGTGTTTCAGAAAAAGGAGACCGCACAGGGGAGCGCTGTAGGGCAGCTCAGAGCTAAAATACACATTTCAGAGATCACATAACATTACCCAATTGAATGAATGTAAAACCCTTCCTTTCATAGAAGATGCATGAGTTTTGAATGAATGCTACAGTGCACTGGGCACCATATTCACTAGCTAGAAACCCCTCGCTCTCCCCACCTCTCCAGTTCATTCCATTTGAAATAACGGTCACTAGCTTGGTAAGGTAGCCATCGTTAGCCATCTAGCTGTTATTACTAGCGAATAACAGCTGTAACTTAGCTGGCTAAATGCTGCTCTGGTTACTGGCCAACATATATTAGCTAGACAAATCATACAACAAAGCAAACTACTTCGATATAGGGTTAGATATACTTAGCTGTATACACTTGTTTGTGACTCAGCGAGCAGTATTCCTCTCATGTTTATGTGAACTAATGTTAGGCTACTAGTGTTCGCTAGCTTGCTAGCTTAGCAAAATGATTGAAGTGTTATTTATGTATGATGTACAGATATCATACCGTAAAGTATTATTTGGGTTTTCTAATGGCTTACTTGTTCTCAAGTCGAGCTAAAATTAAATGTTTCTTCCGGTCTCCCCTCAAGTGCATCGATGCATATAGGATATAGCTTGCGTGATGGCGCCCTCCAGAGTAACTGAAAACATCTATCTGAGCTACTATCCATACTATCCAACTATCCATACATACACACTCACACTCACATACACGCACACACTCACACATACATACACACTCACATACACACACACTCACACACACAAACATGCACACACACACTCACATACACACTCACACACACACATACACTCACACATCCACACACACATATGCACACACACATACACACACTCACTCACACACACACACTCACACATACATACACACTCACATACACACACACTCACACACACAAACATGCACACACACACTCACATACACACTCACACACACACATACACACACTCACACATCCACACACACTCACACACTCACACATACATACACACTCACATACACGCACACACACTCACACATACATACACACTCACATACACACACTCACACATACATACACACTCACATACACGCGCACACACACACACACTCTCACACACATTGCGTGTGTGAGAGTGTGTGTGTGTGTGTGCGCGCGTGTATGTGTGTGTATGTATGTGTGAGTGTGTGTGTGTATGTGAGTGTGTGTTTGTGTGTGTGTGTGACAGTGTATGTGAGTGTGTATGTATGTGTGAGTGTGTGTGTGTGTGTGTGTGTGTGAATATGTATGCGTGTGTATATGTGTGAGAGTGTGTGTGGATGTGTGTGAGTGTGTTTATGTTTGTGTGTTCATGTGTGTGACAGTGTGTGTGTGTGTGTATGTGAGTTTGTGTGTGTGTGTGTGTGTGTGTGTGTGTGAGAGAGTGTGTGCTTGTGAGTGTGTTTGTGTGTGCATGTATGTGAGTGTGTGTGTATATTTGTGTGTGTGTGTGTGTGTGTGAGTGTGTATGTGTGTGTGTGTGTGTGTGTCAGCGCTTCCTCATAACTTCTCCATCCAATGTTGAAATGTTCAGGTGATTTTCGTCCAGAAAAGGGAGCAAAAAAGCGGTAGAATCTGTAGTAGCCAACCCATCCAATTCACCACTCCACCATCAGGAAAAGAGGTCCGTCATTTTAATGTTTTCTTTTCATTTTAATGCCTTGACCTATGATGTTATCGAGTTTAAATGAAGTATAAAAGTATATAATAATAATAATAATACATGTCCTCCTTCTCCATCTTTTGGCCACATGCTTTTCAGACAGGCCTACAGTAAACAAGCAAGTGAACACAGACACAGGTTGGCAGTGTGTAAAGGCTTGAAATCCACTCTAAAATTAAGCACCCCCTATATTTAGCATTGTACTGAATCGAAATAACCTTTTATTCTTTGGAAATTGTCTTCCAGACCGCTAGGGAGAGCTTCTTGCTCGCGAACAATATATTATGCGTTTACTTCGTGGATTTTCAAATAAATCTACCGTTGTAACGCTAAACAACTTCATCACGTGTCGTGTCCCTTTTTATACACTACAGGTTGATTAGATTTCGAAAGGATAACAATATCTAGCATCTAATTATTATAAAGGTTTTGATTAAGTTCGTGTACTGTGTTAAGAAATGTGTTTTAACAAGCGCTGTCCAGTCTTCTTCGACAGAGCTAGCCACTATCTAACCACATAGCTAACGTAACGTTAACGTCTGTGCTAATACTAATGTTCCGTTAACGTTGGTCACATGTTGGGATATATTGTGAATTATCGCGAACTTTATTCTAAATTGAGTGATGTATTTTCAGTTTGAATCCTTTGAGGTTTACGTTTGGAATAACGTTATTGGTGCAATGATTCGGTGTAAGATTTCTGTTAAGTAAATGGGAAGACTAATAGTCTGACGTGACGTAGCAGATACATTGAAGAGTTGATAAAATGGCGGTCGCTGTGAGTTGGTTAATCGTAAAGAGTGATTGTTGCACAATGAGTTCATATACAAATTATACGGAGTTCATGAATGTGTGTTATTAAAAAAATTCTATGGGTTGTGTGTTGAAATGAGATCTCAACAACTAAAATAAGAGTGTTGATAATCAGTAGGATCAGTAATTAAGTTATTAAGAGTATGTAGCAATATGCAGCAATCTCAAGGGTCCAAACTAGTGCATTAATCACACTGAAGAGTAATTCATTTAAATGCTCTATTGTTGCCCTGTGTGTGTATAATTTATGGTTATTGTTACGCGATACTTAATTAACCTAAAAGGAGGGAGTTCAGCACATTATTATACATTATATTATACTGGACTGTGTCATTACATGAAATGGGAAAATAAAAGGTGATTCATTTTCTTACTGTAACTACTGATTAAACCACATAGCTAACAGAAGGATGTTGTAGGTGGCTTAATTTGGCCCGCTTCCATCGCCCACTAGTCACGCCAGCTCATATTCCCTCTTTCCATATTCTCCCAGCTCCATCCACATATTACTGCCTTCTTCCTCTCTGACACTATAGCTTTTTGTTTTAGCAAAATCAACTCAGGTTCTTCCCAGACTGGGGTATGGGCCAGGGCCTCCTTCCTCCTTCCCTCTTGGGTCTTGTCAGGGCTGGGGGGAAGCACAAAGGGATAGGGTAAGTTGACGGCGCTTTATTAGGCTCACGTGTCCGTCGGTAAAGGTGGGGTCTCCTGTAAGGTCAATCCTCCGGGTACGGCAGGGCGCAGACGGTCCTTCCTCTCTCTGCCTCTTACTTTCTCAGAATAGGCACCGACTGACTCCGTTTGCAGCCTCGACCGCGCCTTAAATATCCTCCCCTGCTCGTTATGGGAAAAGGGCTGCAGCTGCGTTAGTACTTTTCCATAGTGTTCACTCACGTGTGCTGTCCAGGGTCCTGGACTGCAGGTAGAGGTGTCTCTCTCCATGGTGCTGATCTCCCCATCACCTCCCTAGGGAAATACACTCCTTCACATACCTCTCCCAATGTGTAATGGTTGTGTGGTTGCGTGGTGCGGGTCCTTCGGGGGTTTTCCCACATGCAGGAGCAGGGGCGCCACATATCCCCCCCCCCTCAGCTCCAAGCCATGGGCGGGAGCGTCTGCCCCTAGACCATCCTCTCTCCTGGACAGCGCATCAGCATTCTGGTGCAGCTTCTCAGCGCGATGCTCCACCTTGAACCAGTAGGGTTGCAACTCTAAAAACCAGCGGGTCACTCGGGCGTTGCTGTCCCGGTTAAGGTACATCCACTTTAGGGGGGCATGATCGGTCACCAACAAGAACTCACGGTTGAGTAGGTAATAGCATAATTTACAAACCGCCCTTTTGATGGCGAGGCATTCCTTCTTGACCGTGGCGTAATTCCTTTTGTGGCTGAGGAGTTTCCGGCTGATGTACGTCACGGGATGCTCCACTCTGTCCTGGATCTGCCCACTTCCGACACGTCTGTCTGCAGGACAAAGGGTTTCTGAAAGTTGGGAGTGATTAGTACGGGTTCCTCCCCCAGGGCGGCCCGTAAGTCCTGGAAGGCTGCGGTGGCGAGGCGGTTCCACTGGACCCGGTTGGGCTGCTCCTTTTTGGTGAGGTTGTGTAGCGGGGCTGCTCATGCTGCAATCTCGGAAATAAACTGTCGGTAGTACCCCACCAGACCCTGGAACATTCTCACCTGCTTCTTGGTGGCCGGTTGGGGCCAGGTGACAGTGCTATCGACCTTGTTCTCCTGGGGCTTCACCCATCCCCTCCCAACAGTGTGGCCGAGATAGGCCGCTTCCTCCAACTCGAGCCGGCACTTTGCAGGGTTAGCTGTCAGCCCGGCCTCCCTCAGGGACATCAGCACAGCTTCGACCCTGCTGATATGACTGTCCCAGTCGGTGCTGTGGATGATGATGTCATCCAGGTAGGCTGCCGCATACATCTGGTGGGGCCGCAATACCTGGTCTATCAATCTCTGGAACGTGGCCGGGGCTCCATGCACGCCAAAGGGCAGTACTGTGTCCTGGTAGAGGCCCGTGGGGGTCGCAAAGGCCCCGAGGGGTTAGGGGAACTTGCCAATATCCCCGCGTCTGGTCCAGGGTGCTGATGAATCATGCGGGTCCCAGCCGCTCAATGAGTTTATCCACTCTCGGCATGGGGTACGCGTCACATAGGGAGACATCGTTCAGCCGGCGGAAGTCATTACAGAACCGCCAGCTCCCATCCGGCTTGGGGACCAGCACCACGGGGCTGGACCAGGCTTTCCTCAATGACCCTGAGGTCGAGCACACTGGGCGGGGAGGGCTGGGGTTGGAGCTGGGGGTGGCTCATGCCACCTCTTCATCAGGTTAACATGGTATATCTGGAGGCAGTGTCGTCATCCCGGCTGTCTCACCTGATAGTTCACGGGTCCCGTGCGCTCCACAACCTCATACGGCCCAGGTCATCGGGCCAGAAATGTACATTCGCTGGTGGGGAATAGGATCATCACCTTGTCTCCTGGGACAAATTCTCTCACCTGTGCTCCCCGGTTATACAGCCTGGCTTGCTCCTGTTGTACCCGTTCCATGTGGGCCCTCATCATGGGCCAGATCTGGGCCATCCGCCGGTCCATTTGCTCCACGTGCTCGATCAGGCTGCGGGTTCGGGATGGTTGCTGTTCCCAGGCCTCCTTCGCCAGGTCTAGTAATCCCCTGGGTCGTCTGTCATATAACAGTTCAAACAGGGCGAAGCTGGTCGTGCTCTGGGGCACCTCTCGGACCGAAAAGAGGAGATATGGTAAGAGCTGGTCCCAGTCTTTACAGTCAGTCTCGATCATCTTCCTCAGCATGAATTTGAGGGTTTTGTTGAACCTCTCCACTAGCCCGTCGGTTTGGGGGTGGTAGACGGAGGTCCACAGTTGGGTCACGTGTAGCAGCCAGCACATCTCTTTTAGGACCCCTGACATGAAGCACGTTCCTTGGTCTGTCAGGAGTTCCTCCGCTATCCCGACCCTGCTAAAGAGCAGGAACAACTTCTTGGCGACCACCTTTCCTGTCGCAGTCCTCCTGAAGGGTACATCAATGACCGGCAGGGGGATTAGTGGGTTTCGAAGGGTTACCTTAGGGCTGTGGAGTTGGCACACGGCGCAGTGTTGACAGTAGTCCTCCACAGCCTTTTTCCCCCTGGTCCAATAGAACCTCCCCAGGATCCTCTCGTAGGTCTTTTCCATTCCTAGATGGGCTCCCAGCAGGTGAGTACGCCCCAAGTAAAGGACTCGGGACACAAAAGGTTGTGGAACGAGCAGCTGCTCGACCTCCTCCCCCTGTGGGTTACAGACTCGATAGAGCAGGTCATGTTTTACCCTGAAGAAGGGATAAGCTGGTGTACTCCCCGCCCCTTGTGGTACCCCGTTTATATCTCGGGCATCTCTCCAGGCTTGAGTGAACTTTGGCTCATTTAGTTGGGCGGTGCCAAAGCGGGTGAGTGCTTCGCTCTCCCCGGTCATCTCTCGGGGGCCATCCGAGAAGGCCAGACGGACTTCTCTCTCTGGAGGCGGGGCCTCCCCGAGCTCTCTCTCGGATGCGGTGACGGTTCCACTGGTGGCCGGGGTGCTTGGTCGGCATTCCCTCTCTGGTGGTGGGGCCTCTACTTCACTGTCCCCGGACGTCGCGGCCACAGCCACCTCTTCACCCCTCTCTTCTCCCGCAAAGTCTGGCCGCAGCAGGGTATTGGCGCTGCCCGAGTCGAGCACTGCTTCAGTGTCCCGGCCCCCCACTCGTATCGGGAATCTGGGGGCCTCCGTACTCTGGTGCGCCCAGCAGGTGGTCAGGTACAGGCAGGGGTGCGCTGGGCCGCTTGAACCACTGGCGGTGGGCATGGACACCTCCTTCCCGGGGCAGTTCCTGGCTAGATGCCCCTCCTCTCCGCAGTTGTAGCATCTCCACTCAGGCCGTGGTCTCCCCGCGTCGGGTCTGCCCCGGCAATTCGGGTCAGGGCGTTTTCTGTTTTCTCTTTTTTTTTTCTCTCTCCAGGGTATTGCTGATAGCGCCCCCCCTCAGGGCAAGGGTAGGGGAAAACGGGAGAAATAAAAGGGCCGTTCTGGCAAAGGCAAGGTTCTTCCCAGACCGGGGTATGCTTCAGGTATGCTCCTACCGAGTTAGTACTTTTCCATAGTGTTCCCTCACGTGTGTTGTCCGGGGTCACACATGCCGGATCTTTTACATGTTTTGATTCTCAGACAACTGATGATTAAAATGAAGGAAAACTTCAGGTTCAGACGTGCTCCCTTTTCTAGAGTCAAATGATGCCCCATATAGGGCAGCTGACTCTCAGGCTAAGTGTGAACCGTCCTGTGTGTTTGGGGGTTCAATCTTCTGCACCCAACCATCTCGATCTGTTCCCCTTTTCTCTCTCCTGTTTGAATAAAGTACACAGGGGAACATCACTAATACTATAACTCATTCTAATTCAAGGGTGGCCTGTGGCCTAGTGGTTAAGTCCACGGGGTAGCAATGATAGGATTCGTTCACCTCTTGGGCCCTTGAGCAAGGCCCTTAACCCCACATTGCTCCAGGGGGGATTGTCCCCTGCTTAGGCTAATCAACTAAGTGTCAGCTCAATAACATGTAATGTAATGCACCATAACAAACCACTAACACACCAATGCATTTTAATGAATGCATCACTGGACAGGTTGTTATGATGTCCTTGTGTGAAAATAAAATGGTTGATTGTTCACACCAAGTGAATACAATATCATATAATTGTTTTTATGTTTTTTGTTACTTAAGAGCAACGGAAATTTCTTGGATATTTCATGAGATCACTGACTTTCAAAAATGATACTATGGCATCATAAAATGAAAACAATCATATTTGAGAAGAACATAGTACATGCCATCACAGGTGGTTTTAAATGCAACACTTTCAGAGGGAGCGCACACACAGATGTGCTTTCCTTCCACTCTTTCAGTTCTCTTTATTTTAGCAAAGCTACAAACAGCATTATTTCCTGTCCTTAATACCCTCTGCTCAACACAGTAGGCACACAACCCATTTTAGCTGCTCTGAAGCCAATTCAGACACTTACAGAACAAGATCACCTCAACTTCCTTTTTTGGTTAAACAAAAATAATCACAAAAATGAAATTGTTATCAGCTGATCCTCATGAAATAAAGAAAAAAGCAGAATGCAGTGTAAGGGCTAATTAAAACCTCTCTGAATAAACAAAAAATAGAAACTGCCATTAATGCCACACATGCATACAGTTGAAAATGCATTTCTAAAGTTAGATTTGTATTAATTATAAATTATTGGTTCAATTAAACTACCCAAGAGAAAAAACAAAAAGGTGCGCATGAATTCCAAGTCTGTAGCAATGGTCTGCTTATATTTATGATTCGCAAAAAGATACTTAACCCACATCATAGCAGTTTGATGTACCGTTAACAACAATCTTCAGTTTAACTCATTGATTCAAGTTTCAGGCACAGACAGTCTCTCTGCTACAATGCTCCAGAGTTCAGTATACAGTGTGAGAAACAAGTCCTACCTGGCAGCACAGGGAGGAAGAGGAAGGAGAGGAAGAGTATCAGAGTGAGAGCCATATGTGCCTGAGGGGTGTGTGTGTCTGTTAGACTCCAGCTCCCTTTAGCGTGAGTCTCACTTCCTGTTCCTCTCAGTGCCCACCTCTTTGGTCCCTCGTACTCTGTAGTCTGTGCTCTCTCAGTGGCCAGAGCAGGGTAACTATCATTATCATTTCATATTTATGTATTCCAGAGGTGGGCAAAGAGCGCCATATCCATTTCTGGATTTCATACCAACTTCTGGCCTTAATTACATAATTATGTATATGACATCTGACATTTTAGCTGCATTTTTTGATGACTGGTCTTGTGTCCCCTGTTTTACTGTGATCTAATCTTTGAGAAAACCAGCGTTGGTGCATTCAGCCAATTAGTTAATTTAGCCAGGGTAATTGGTGGAAACAAAAACCTGCATACATCCCGGCCCACCAGGACCAGAATTGCCCACCCCTCTATTATACTGTAAACTGAAATGATTAATACAGTTACATCATTAAATTGTTATTCAGTGGCAATATTATTGTTATTTTTAATGATATATATTTGAAAGTCTATAGGTAATTTGTCATTGTAATTGTCATTTGTTAGCGCTCCTGGGAGATTGTGTTGGGAATGCTCTGGGGTTTTTTAAATAAAAATGTGATCGTTGTAATCTGTCCAGCAGAGGGCGATGGTTTTTTTTCAAGATAGGAAAATGATGGTGTCTTTTTTTGTCCAGTAAGAAAAAGCAGAGTCAAATATTTGTAATGCGGTCAATGGATGTATTTGCTGCTCTGAAATGGAATCCTCAGGTTCCACACGTTGCTGAACATCCAGGCCATCTTCCTTTGGGCTTATGGACAAAATTCCTGTTGGTATGTAACTCTTTCGTCACGTTGCTGCCCCCCCTACTGAACAGACAGGGAACATGAACGTAAAGGTATCAAGATAATTGGGGTTCCAATACGAGCACGCTTGAGCACAACTAGAAAAGGTTAAACGAAAAAGAGGAATAGGAATGTTTGTCAATGTAAAAGGGACTAAAAATACACACAAGTAAGTTCCACAAGTCACAGCACATGGCTTTAATATGTATCCCATGACATTTTGGTGCTGATATTTCATGATCAGTGAAACATATTTATAAAATAAATCAACTGTAAATCCAGCAAACCGTACCTTTGTGTTCTGCCCGGCAACTGAGCAGTAAATCACTTCACTATCAGCTGCAGAACGGTGAGACGTGTGTGTGGTCTGCACAGAACAGGACATGCACAGATTTGGATAGCAGTTACTGAGTTCTGTGAAAGTTTAGACTGCAGCTACACACTGCAATTGACCCTGTGTACTGTGTGTCTAAAGTAAAGAAGCAAATCGAGGTTAAACAACTCCTGATCAGACATATACAGTATGTTCACCTTTATCAGTGTGCAACTCTAAATTCTGATATTTACTGGCTGTCTAGCTGACTCTGAGATATGATGAACAATCTCACCTGTAGATTTTTCAGGACGACTGAGCTGTACAGAACCTCATCTGCAGGGTTTTCAGGTGGCTGGGACAGTAAAGGGGAACATGTTTCTTTTACTGGGCACGGTTAGGGGGTCGGCTCAATTTCATTCAGTCAATTCAAGTACATTATGTGAAAACTTCCCCATTGAGGATGATCCCATTAATCAATACATTAATCGATTGTCAAATATTTAATTAAATATATATATTTTTTAATGTAATTTCATTGCCTGACTGAACAGACAGTGGAATCGACCCCAACCCTGTCCGTGTTTCCCACTGCTACCAGAGCAGAGGAGAACAACATTAACTCACTAGTGAACATTCTGGAACATTTTCCCTCAACAAGCAGGCACAGAGGCCCATTTATAATCTCTTATGATCAAGTGTAATATTTGCCAAACTATCCGTATTGTAATAAAATTAAAGTGATTTCTAGCACTTATCCCTGGTTATGGGTATGCACTTTGCACTTTGTCGGACATCGCTCTGGATAAGAGCGTCTGCCAAATTCCATTCATGTCATGCAATGTAATGTAATATCAAGCTACAGAGAGATAAAAAAGAAATGCACACATTTTGCTATGAACAAAGATTAAGGCTTGTCCTATAGAAAACACAATCTTGTCCAGACGAAGCTTAGTCTGTGTCAGTTAAACCGTCACTTAGTGTCTATAGACTTGCAGGTGCTGCTACTGGACATCTCCACCAAGAAACTGAGTGTGGCTGAAAGTATTCAACTTAAGATTTTTCTGAATGTAGTTTAGTTTGACAAGTGCAGCGTTTCTGTATATATGAATAAAGAACTATCACACTGTACTCTAGCAGTCATTTCTTCTACACGCCCACACCCCCACAATCACTGTATGTCCTTCTCCATTCTGCAGTTCTGTGTTTTGTGGATCAGGTCAAATTTTGATTGAAGTTTGATTGACATTCACTGACATGAACTGACATTGACCGACACTCACTGACACTCACTGACATTGACCACACTCACTGACATTGACCAACACTGACTGACACTGACACTGACTGACATTGACCACACTGACTGACACTGACTGACATTGACCACACTGACTGACACTGACCACGCTCACTGACACTGACTGACATTGACCACACTTGCTGACATTGACCGACACTGACTGACACTGACCACACTCACTGACACTGACTGACATTGACCACACTCACTGACTGACATTGACCGACACTCACTGACACTGACTGATACTGACTGACACTAACTGACACTCACTGACACTGACCCTCAGCCTTCTCGGCAGAGTGCAGAGTGTAAAACGGCCGTACCGTCAGCTCGTTGCTCCGGTCCTCTCTTGCTCCTGCATGAGGCTGGACTCCCTCTGTAAGGAGACACAGGATGAGCTGTGATAAGAGTGTGAGATCATGACAGAGCTGAGAGGGCCCCTATGAGACCCCTACTGCCTGTGAAACTCCTGTGCTCAGTGTACTGCACTTCACTAATGCTGTGCTGACTGCTCCTACATACAGCACCCACACTATTCTTTCACACTCAGCGTACTTCATGTGGATACTCACTGTGTCTCTTACACAACTTCCAGGTAACCGTGGCAACAGCTGTCACCAGCAACAGCATCCCTAGTGCCATCAGGATGATTGTGAGATCTGAAGGACTGAACAGCAGCAACAGGGTGTGTGAAATTTTCTGCCCATTTGAAATGCCCAAATGACACAGGAGTCTCTCTGAGTACTGCAGCCTTCTCCATCAGTTCAGAAGAGCACAGACAAGCCCAAACATGCACAGAGAAAACTGTTGGACTCCATAAACAGGTAGTGAAAAAGGAAATGGAAGCACTAGGGGTCAGGTGGGACACCAAGTACATGCAGCGTGTACCAGAGAGACGTGTGTCACCACTCACTACAAGGGATCAAAAGAGCAATTTTTGGCCAAAAGGAAATCTGTCTGGAGCCGCAAACCATATTTGAGCCTTATAATGAAGGTAACACAGCCTATCAAGCCTAAATTAGCCTATCAACATTACTAATAGGTGTCAATGAGCATTCATTCAAATGTTTTACCACACGTGACTACTACATGTGACTGCAGTGGAGTATTTCTGATCATTTGGCTCTTTAACTTTGCGTTTCCATCACAATAATACCATGTTTTGTTTCGCCTTTCAGCAGTATTAACTCTATTTCTTCCTGCGGGCCATCACAGTTCACATACCTGCATAGCAGCGCTGTCTGCTCAATATAGTTCACCTCGCTTGGCTCATCGCAGGCAATTGAGTATGCTGGAGCTGAAATGATGTCCTAAATTTTCTGATTGACAATGTTTGTTGAAAATGTCATGGCATATCGAGAGGTATGTCTTTAATTTTCGAACTATCTTTCGTTTTTGAAGTCTGAGAAAAGACGCGAAGCGGAGTGCCTTTACACCACCTAGCTGTGCCAATATCCACGATTGGTATATTGATATCGATATTGGTTCCACAGGTTCAAGTTCCATAACGCTTTTATACAATGGTTACCACATTTATCTTTCAAAATTTCACTAAAGAAAGACAAGACATACTTTTATGTATTTTTAATGGAACTATGTTTTATGGTAAAAATGTATTATTCCGCTCAAGAGTAATTAATTAGTTGCTAAGCAACGGTATTGTGAACTGGCTAGCAATAACGTATCCCCACTCCACTAAACGAGGCAACGGTACTTACGTTAGTTGGAATAATATATCCCCACTGCACTAACCTTAGCTAAGCAACGCTATTGCAATAAGGTATTGTGGTGCCTCGGGGTGAATCCTGAGGTGCAGAGAGTGGGCACAGCTAGGAACCAACACAGGAGATAGCAGATGTCAGAAAAAATACTTCTTTTTATTTTTTCTGTGTTTTTTTTTTTGGGGTATCGGTGATAGCGCCCCCCCTCAGGGCAAGGGTAGGGGAAAACTGGAGAAATCAAAGGGGCCGTTTAGGCAAAAAATAAACGAAGATTCTTCCCAGACCGGGGTATTTTCCAGGGCTTCCTCCCTCCTCTCCTCTTCGGCCGCGTCAGGGCTGGCGGGAAACACAAAGACAGGGGGTGAATAGGGAGGTAATTTATCTGGCTCACGTGACCGGCGTCCGTTTCCAGGTCTTCGGTGTTGCCGTCCGTGAAGGTGGGGTCTTCCTCAGGTTCAGTATGGCTGGGCGTTGCAGGTCCTTCCTCTCCCTGCCTTCCACACTCTCACATGCTCAGGAATGGCACCAACTGAGCCTGGCTGCAGCCTCGACCGCGCCTTAAATCCCATTCCCTGCTCATTAGGAAAAGAGGCTGCAGCTGAGTCAGTGATTTTCCACTCTGCTAACTCACGTGCGCTGGCCGGGGTCCTGGACCGCAGGTAGAGGGATCTCTCTCCAAGGTGCTGATCTCCCCATCACATCTCTAGGCAGATATACCCCTTCGCACACCTCTCCCAATGCGTGACGTCTGCGCGGTTGACCGGCACGGGCCCCTCCAGGGTTCTCCACCCACGTGGCACAACATTCAGGAGCAGGGGTGCCACATACCCCCCCCCTCAGCTCCAAGCCCCAGGCGGGAGCGTCTGCCCCTAGGCCATCCTCCCTCCTGGATAGCGCATCAGCATTCTGGTGCAGCTTCCCAGCGCGATGCTCCACCTTGAACCGGTAAGGCTGCAACTCTAAAAACCAGCGGGTTACTCGGGCATTGCTGTCTCGGTTCAGGTACATCCATTTGAGGGGAGCATGATCGGTCACCAACAGAAACTCACGGTCGAGTAGGTAATAACGTAATTTACCTACCGCCCATCTGATGGCAAGGCATTCCTTCTCGACCGTGGCATAATTCCTTTCATGGCCGAGGAGTTTTCTGCTGATGTATGTCACTGGATGCTCCACCCCGTCCTGGATCTGTGACAGGACCGCTCCCAGGCCCACTTCCGATGCGTCGGTCTGCAGCACGAAGGGTTTCTGGAAGTTGGGAGTTATGAGGACTGGTTTCTCACCTAGAGCGGCCCGTAGGTCCTGGAAGGCTGCAGCGGCGAGGGGGTTCCATTGGACCCGGTTGGGCTGCTCCTTCTTGGTGAGGTCGTGTAGGGGGGCTGCTCGTGCTGCAAACTCTGGAATGAACTGCCGATAGTAACCCACCAGACCCAGGAACATTCTCACCTGTTTCTTTGTAGCCGGTTGGGGCCAGGTGGCAATGCTGTCGACCTTGTTCGACTGGGGCTTCACCCGCCCCCTCCCGACCGTGTGGCCCAGATAGGCAGCTTCCTTAAATCCGAGCCGGCACTTTGCTGGGTTAGCCGTCAGCCCGGCCTCCCTCAGGGACCTCAGCACCGCTTCGACTTTGTCGACATGGCTGTCCCAGTCGGTGCTGTGGATGACGATGTCATCCAGGTAGGCGGCCGCATACCTCTGGTGGGGTCGCAACACCTGGTCCATCAACCTCTGGAACGTGGCCGGGGCTCCATGCACGCCAAAGGGAAGGACGGTGTACTGGTAGAGGCCCGTCGGGGTCGCGAAGGCCGTCTTCTCCCTGGCACGGGGTGTTAGGGGAACTTGCCAATACCCCCTCGTCAGGTCCAGGGTGCTGATGAACCTGGCCGGTCCCAGCCGCTCAATGAGTTCGTCCACCCTCGGCATCGGGTACGCGTCACACAGGGAGATGTCGTTCAGGCGGCGGAAGTCATTACAGAACCGCCAGGTTCCATCCGGCTTGGGGACTAGCACCACGGGACTGGACCAGGCACTGCGGCTTTCCTCAATAACCCCAAGGTCGAGCATTCTCTTCACCTCCTCCTGTATGGCATGTCGGCGAGCTTCTGGGATTCGGTAGGGTCGTAATCTTACCGTCTTCCCAGGTTCAGTGCTGATGTCGTGGGCGATTAGGTGGGTGCGTCCGGGCATAGTCGAGAAGATGTCCCGGCTTCGATTCACCAGCTCACGTAGCGCTTGCTGCTGGCGGGAGCTCAGTTGCTCTCCAATACTCACGTCAGGGGTGGGTGGGGGCACCCACTGGGCAGAGAGGACTGGGGTCGGAGCTGGGGGTGGCTCATGCCACCTCTTCATCAGGTTGACGTGGTAGATTTGGAGGCGGTGTCGTCGCCCCGGCTGTCTCACTCGGTAGTTCACAGGTCCTGTGCGTTCCACGACCTCATACGGCCCATGCCATTGGGCCAGAAATTTACATTCACTGGTGGGGACTAGAATCATCACCTTGTCTCCTGGGGCGAATTCTCTCACCTGGGCTCCCCGGTTATACAGCCTGGCTTGCTCCCGTTGTGCCCGTTCCATGTGGGCCCTCATCATGGGCCAGATCTGGGCCATCCGCCGGTCCATCTGCTCCACATGCTCGATCAGGCTGCGGGTTCGGGACGGTTGCTGTTCCCAAGCCTCCTTCGCCAGGTCCAGTAATCCACGGGGTCGTCTACCGTATAGCAGTTCAAAAGGGGCAAAGCCGGTGGTGCTCTGGGGTACCTCTCGGACTGAGAAGAGAAGATAGAGTAAGAGCTGGTCCCAGTCCTTACCGTCCGTTTCAATCATTTTCCTCAGCATGGCTTTGAGGGTCTGATTGAACCTCTCCACTAGTCCGTCGGTTTGGGGGTGGTAGACGGAGGTTCGTAGTTGGGTCACTTGTAGCAGCCGGCACATCTCCTTTAGGACCCCCGACATGAAACACGATCCTTGGTCGGTCAGGAGTTCCTCCGCTATTCCGACCCTGCTAAACAGCAGGAACAACTCCCTGGCGACCGCCTTTCCGGTCGCGGTCCTGAGCGGGACGGCTTCTGGGTAGCGGGTTGCCTAATCCAGGATTACGAGGATGTACCGATGTCCCCGGCTGGACTTCGGTAAGGGCCCCACGATGTCCATCGCAATTCTCCTGAAGGGAACATCAATTATTGGCAGGGGTATTAGTGGGTTCCGAAGGGTTACCTTAGGGCTGTGGAGTTGGCACACGGCACAGTGTCGGCAGTAGTCCTCCACAGCCTTTTTCACCCCGGGCCAATAGAACCTTGCCAGGATCCGCTCGTAGGTCTTCTCCATCCCCAGATGGGCTCCCAGCAGGTGAGTATGACCTAAGTAGAGGACTCGGGGCACAAACGGTTGAGGGACGAGCAGCTGTTCCACTTCCTCCCCCTGTGGGTTACAGACTCGGTAGAGCAGGTCTTGTTTTACCCTGAAGAAGGGATACGATGGTGTACTCACCGGCCCTTGTGGTACCCCGTTAATGTCTCGGGCATCTCTCCAGGCCTGAGCGAACTTTGGCTCATGTAGTTGGGCAGTGCCAAACCGGGTGGGTGCTTCGGCCTCCTCGCTCACCTCTTGGGGGCCCTCCGAGAAGGCTAGACGGACATCTCTCTCCGGGGGCAGGGCCTCCCCAAGCTCTTTCTCGGACGCAGTAATGGTTCCACTGGTGGCCGGGGTGCTGGGTTGGCGTTTCCTCTCAGGTGGCAGGGCCTCTCCTTCACTGTCCCCAGACGTCGCGGCCCAGACTGGTAGGGGGTTCTGGCGGGCAGCCCGGCGGGGCCGTCGTGGCCTCGTCTCCCTCAGAGGCCGGGGCCCCTCCTCCCAATAAGTCTGGAACAAAGGGCAGTCTCTTCCCATTAGTACCGGTACGGGTAAATTTGGCACAACCCCCGCTCTTACCGCGTGCGTCCCCCGTGGTGTGATTAGGTTGACCCACACCGTGGGGTATTCTCTGGTGTCCCCATGGATACACGCCACGGCCACCTCTTCACCCCTCTTTTCTCCTGCAAACTCTGGTCTTACCAAGGTGATAGCGCTGCCCGAATCCAGCACTGCTACAGTGTCCTGTCCCCCTACTCGTATCGGGAACCTGGGGGCCTCCGTACTCTGGTGCGCCCAGCAGGTGGTCAGGTACAGGCAGGGGTGCGCTGGGCTGCTCGGACCCCTGGCGGTAGGCCTGGACACCTCCCTCCCGGGGCAGTTCCTGGCTAGATGCCCCTCCTCTCCACAGTTATAGCATCTCCACTCCGGCCGTGGTCTCCCTGCGTCAGGTCTGCCCCGCCGATTTTGGTCAGGGCGGGCTGGTGGGCGCATCACCTGTGCTGGGCACCTAACTGGGCGGCGCGGGGTTTTGGTGCGTTCAGGTTGGAGCATCTTCTGAGTGACCTGATGGTTTTCGAGGAGGCCCACTAGCAGTTCTACGGAGGTGGGTCCCACCTGGGCTATATCCCGTTTGGCTTCCCGGGGTAGAGCGCGGGTGCATCTGTCCAACACCACCCTCTCCAACAGGGGTGGCCCCTCTCCCTCGGCCAGCCAGCTCTTGGTCAGGCGGGTCAGGGCGGCAATTTGGGACCGGGCAGGCTGGGAGGCGTCATAGGTCCATTCGTGGTATCGCTGGGCTCGGGCAGGTAGGCTGAACCCATATTGGGCTAGGATGGCTCTCCTCAACTTGAGGTAGTCGGTGGCGTCAGCCATGTCCATATCTCGATAGGCCTGTTGGGCCTCTCCCGTCAAGAAGGGGGCTAGTATGGCTGCCCAGGCTGCCGGCGGCCATTCTTCACGTTGAGCAGCGCGCTCAAACACCTGGAGGTACGCCTCAACGTCATCATCAGCTGTCATCTTTGTCAACGCCTCTCGGGGGGTTCGTCTCGATCCGTCACGGGGGGATAGGCGGCACAGTTCGACCACCGCTTCCTGCAGGGCCCGCTGGGACCTCGCCAGCTCCGTGATGGCCGCTTCCATCATCCCTCGGGAGCCCTCCTCTGCTTCCGCTTCTTGCATCTCAGCGAGGGTAGGGGCAGCCAATCGTCTCCTTCTTCGCTCTTCCCCAGGGGGTGTGGCTTCCATTCACTCTCCGTTCTCACCCGTGTTGGTTCTTCGGCCCAGATCAGCTTCCACAGCGTGGCATCAGTATGCCCGCATTCTCCACCATATGTGGTGCCTCGGGGTGAATCCTGAGGTGCAGAGAGTGGGCACAGCTAGGAACCAACACAGGAGATAGCAGATGTCAGAAAAAATACTTCTTTTTATTTTTTCTGTGTTTTTTTTTTTTGGGGTATCGGTGATAGCGCCCCCCCTCAGGGCAAGGGTAGGGGAAAACTGGAGAAATCAAAGGGGCCGTTTAGGCAAAAAATAAACGAAGATTCTTCCCAGACTGGGGTATTTTCCAGGGCTTCCTCCCTCCTCTCCTCTTCGGCCGCGTCAGGGCTGGCGGGAAACACAAAGACAGGGGGTGAATAGGGAGGTAATTTATCTGGCTCACGTGACCGGCGTCCGTTTCCAGGTCTTCGGTGTTGCCGTCCGTGAAGGTGGGGTCTTCCTCAGGTTCAGTATGGCTGGGCGTTGCAGGTCCTTCCTCTCCCTGCCTTCCACACTCTCACACGCTCAGGAATGGCACCAACTGAGCCTGGCTGCAGCCTCGACCGCGCCTTAAATCCCATTCCCTGCTCATTAGGAAAAGAGGCTGCAGCTGAGTCAGTGATTTTCCACTCTGCTAACTCACGTGCGCTGGCCGGGGTCCTGGACCGCAGGTAGAGGGATCTCTCTCCAAGGTGCTGATCTCCCCATCACATCTCTAGGCAGATATACCCCTTCGCACACCTCTCCCAATGCGTGACGTCTGCGCGGTTGACCGGCACGGGCCCCTCCAGGGTTCTCCACCCACGTGGCACAACATTCAGGAGCAGGGGTGCTACAGTATCCCCACTGCATTAACGTTAGCTGGCTAGCTAGTTTACGTTACACCAGACGACACTGACACACAATTGATGAGTTTTTGTTGTGGACGTTCATCGGGACACTGCCGGATAACGTGCAGGAATTGATATAACTGTGTTTCAATTCCTGTTTCATCGTCATCATCGGCATCGGCATTCGGCAGACGCTCTTATCCGGAGCGACGTACAGTTGATTAGACTAAGCAGGAGACAATCCTCCCCTGGAGCAAAGCAGGGTTACGGGCCTTGCTCAAGGGCCCAACGGCTATGCGGATCTTATTGTGGCTACACCGGGAATCAAACCACCGACCTTGCGGGTCCCAATCATTTACCTTAACCACTACGCTTAAAACTACCTTAACCCTAGTTTCACCGGGGTTTGGTGCTATTCTTGGTATTTCGATCCGAGGATGTTGCCTAACTGTTTTATTTTTTCGTTCCTGCTCTTTTCGAAATCATAGGACACTTTAAACTCACGAATTTTTACTTTACTTTGGGAGGGTACTAGAGGCGTGATGATGATAATGTTTACAAAGTAGATAACCGTAATGTACAAACACTGAGTAATTTTAAACATTCCATTTAGCAGTGCGTAGGCTATATCGTGGATATTGGCACGGCTGGAACGCAAACTGACCAATAGAGACAATGGACCTATCCGTTGTATATCTCCTGAGCTGCCACAGAACTAGCAGCAGCAGTGGAGTTCGGAGGAAAAGGCCTCACTGACTTTGAGACGGGGGATTTTGAGACACATTTGTCAGGAAAAGTACCAACTTAAATAAAAAACTAGACTGTACTTTGTTACTAATGTTAATGCTTTTGTTTTTATACTGAACTTCTTGATTTAAAAAGAAACAGATTTGAATATTTTACTGGCTCTTCCATCATGGATACCACACCTTTTATTGTAATTGGTTGTTGCTGGAAAAGGTGAGAGAGGTGTTGAGACTGTTGAATGATTTGAGGTTGAAGGCTTGGAGGATGTTGCTCCTGTGGTTGCTGTGGAAACCAGAAGAGATGTGCTTAGTGCTGCAGATGCTGAAGAATGGGGTACTATGAAGAGTGGAGGAAAAAATGTAAATTAATAAAGTAAATAATTTTTTATGAATATTTTATGGTGTTATGTATAGTGTTATTGTATCTGTGTGTGTGTGTGTGTGTGTGTGTGTGCCTGTGTGAATGCAAATGTTTGTGCTTGTGTGTATGTGTGTGTGTGTATGTATGTGCCTGTGTGAATGTGAATGTTTGCGCGTGTGTGTGTTTGTGTGTGTGTGTGTGTGTCTGTGTGTGTGCGAATGGGTGCATGAGTGTTGTGACACTGTGGTAAGAACAGAACTCAGCACTGGTGTGCACCCTATAGTCTGTGAGAGTGCACTAGCTAGCACCAAAGGGTTTCACAACATGACATTTAGAACACTCTGTTTCCCTCAACCCTCACTGACAGAAAGTGAAAGAAAAGATCATTGAAAATTCGAGGATAGAATGCATTCTTATACAGGCTCGTTTGGAGTTCCTTACGTGTGGTGACTGTGGCCGTTGTAGTTTTCTGAGTGACAGTGAGGTGAACAGGGATCTGTAGTTTTCCAGCAGCACACCAATACCAGCCTGTGTCCTCCGTGTTCAGCTCCCTCACCGTCACAGTGAAGACCTTTTTAGAGCGGTCATCTTTCATCGCTGATCTTCCAGATTTACCAGAATTCACTTCCACACAGGAGCCCTCTATCCTGCACCACTTCTTCATGCGTCTCGGTTCATTATAGTGACACGGCACACTGACATGGCCCCCTTCCACACCGGCCACCTCCTGCTGCTCAACCCAGAGTCCAGGAGTGCCTGAACACCACAGAATAAACACAAAAATATACAACATTCATTGATACACAAACTGTACAAGTCACTTGTAGACCAAAGTAAATAACTGTCTTATTGATACTGTCTTGGATACAGACTGGGAATGGTGTAGCAAAATAATGCAATTACAGCACCATCCTGCTGGAGGTGCAGAGTCCAAATACTCCAACAGTTCTGCAGTGAAGCAATGACTTGCCTGGACTTTTACATGGTCTGGAAGAATTTAATACTGCTAGCATAAGAGGTAAGATCACTCATTTACCCACAGTGCAGCAATCTGCAGTAGAAAGTTCTGCGCAGCGTATGATTGGGTAACACTGGAATAGTGAAGATGCCGTTATTAAGAGGAAGCAGGTCTCACTGAGTGCAGTGTGTGCTGCAGCCATCTTACCTGCAGTGACTGACAGGTACAGATGTGCTCCCTTATCTTGAGCGCCCTGGATCTCGACAGCACACCAGTAAGACCCAGAATTCTTCACCTGAAGCTTTCTCATGGTAACAGTGAACACATGATGGGTGGGGTCATCAGTGATTGATGTTTCACCTTTAACTTTTGGAGAGTCAGTGCGTACTACAGTTTCACAAACAATCCAGACTGAACCATGACACCAGTATTTCACATGACTTTCATATTCTCTATCATAGAGACATGGGATGGTGACAGATTTTCCTCTCTGTACAACTACTTTCCTCACTGTGTACACACCGTCAGCATCTGCAGAGAGAAACACACACATCATCAGTGTGGGTGTATTTTACAGAGCACAGTGTGGTGCAGTCTGTAGGGCAGCTGACTCTCAGGCTAAGTGTGAACCGTCCTGTGTGTTTGGGGGTTCAATCCTCCACCAAACCATCTCGATCTGTTCCCCTTTTCTCTCTCCTGTTTGAATAAAGTACACAGGGGAACGCCACTAGTACTCTAATTCATTCTAATTCAAGGGTGGCCTGTAGCCTAGTGGTTAAGGTACGTGTAAGTCCCCAGGGTAGCAACAAAAGATTCGCTCAGCTGTTGGGCCCTTGAGCAAGGCCCTTAACCCCACATTGCTTCAGGGGGGATTGTCCCCTGCTTAGGCTTATCAACTAAGTGCCTTGGATAAAAGTGTCAGCTAAATAACATGTAATGTAATCCACCATAACAAACCACTAACACACCAATGTATTATAATGAATGCATCATTGGACAGGTTGTTATGATGTCCTTGTGTGAAAATAAAATGGTTGATTGTCAACACCAAGTGAAGACAATACCATATAATTGTTTTTATGTTTTTGTTACTGAAGAGCAACGGAAATATTTCACTGGAGTTGATTTTGAAGCGTTTCTTGGATATTTCATGAGATCATTGACTTTAAAAAATTATACTATGGCATCATAAAATGAAAACAATCATATTTGAGAAGAACATAGAACATACCATCACAGGTGATTTTAAATGCAACACTTTCAGAGGGAGTGCACACACAGATGTGCCTTCCTTCCACTCTTTCAGTTTTCTTTATTTTAGCAGAGCTACAAACAGCATTATTTCCTGTGGTTAATACCCTGTGTTCACCACAGTAGGCACCCAACCCATTTTAGCTGGTCTGAAGCCAATTCAGACACTGAGAGAACAAGATCACCTCAACTTCCCTTTTTGGTGAAACTAAAATAATCACAAACATGAAATTGTTATCAGCTAATCCTCATGAAATGTACTTCTTTTAATGAAGTGGTTTTAATGGCTTCGATGTTAAGAAAATTGGAAAATGCAGTGTAAGGGTTAATTAAAATCTCTCAGAATAAACCAAAAATATAACTGCCATTAATGCCTACAGTTTAAATTGCATTTGTCAAGATAGATTTGTATTAATTATAAATTATAGGTTAAAATTACTACCCAAGAGAGAGAAAAAAAAAGTTGCGCATGAATTCCAAGTCTGTAGCAATGGTCTGTTTATATTTATGATTCGCAAAAAGATACTTAACCCACATCATAGCAGTTTGATGTACCGTTAACAACAATCTTCAGTTTAACTCATTGATTCAAGTTTAAGGCACAGACAGTCTCTCTGCTACAATGCTCCAGAGTTCAGTATACAGTGTGAGAAACAAGTCCTACCTGGCAGCACAGGGAGGAAGAGGAAGGAGAGGAAGAGTATCAGAGTGAGAGCCATATGTGCCTGACGGGTGTGTGTGTCTGTTAGAGACTCCAGCTCCCTTTAGCGTGAGTCTCACTTCCTGTTCCTCTCAGTGCCCACCTCTTTGGTCCCTCGTACTCTGTAGTCTGTGCTCTCTCAGTGGCCAGTGCAGGATAACTATCATTACCATTTACTAAATATTTATGCATTATATTTTTCACATTGTGTAGCACTTTATAATACATAGAAAACAGGGATAACCAAATGAGTTATAATCAAACAGTGACCCCTCCCAGTCAGGGAGTTTGTTACTAAAAACTAATTGAACAACGCAGAAGGTGATTGGCGGAGGCTACGTCCTGTTTATATCCGCATCCAAATCCAGAGGGAGAAGCAGGATTCAGGAGCTACAACATTTCACTTGGTTCATCTTTAACTTCAGCACTTTGGTGGCTCCCCTTACTTCCTTGGCTTCTTCTAAGCTGAGGTTTTCCTGGTCTCCGGAGGCAAAGTTAGAGTTGAAGAGATGATTCACCACTGCTCCCAGACAACAACGGTGAGGATAGCAGTGTGACCATCAGACAGCGGCAAACCGGTCACAAAGTCCAACGATATGTAGGACCAGGGTCTCTTGGGAACAGGCAAGGGACGGGGTGGCCTGTAGTGTCGTGGTTAAGGTAAATGACTGGGACACGCAAGGTCGGTGGTTCTAATCCCGGTGTAGCCGCAATAAGATCCACACAGCCGTTGGGCCCTTGAGCAAGGCCCTTAACCCTGCATTGCTCCAGGGGAGGATTGTCTCCTGCTTAGTCTAACCAACTGTACGTCGCTCTGGATAAGAGCGTCTGCCAAATGCCATTAATGTAATGTAACGTTGATGTGGACGTATTGACCGAGAGGGGGCTGATTAGAGGTCTTGTTCTGTGCACAAAGTGAGCAGGCCGAGACGAAACTCCCCAGCCACCAAAACCACAGACTGATGTCGTGTGTCTGAGGCCCGGGAGACATGACAGTTTGGACGAGTGCCCCGACTGGACAACCTGGGAGCGAGCAGACTGAGGCACATAGACAGAGCCAATAGGACAGGTACTGGGGTCCCACTCACACCGCTAGGCTGAACGGAGTAGGGATCCAACGTCCCACCGAGCCCCCGCAACCAGGCACTAATTGGGGAGGATGGAGGTGGACTCTGGAGGCTCTTCTGAGGATAGGAACCTTCGGGAGAGGATGTCTGGCTGCTCTCAGAGCCAGGGCGATAGGAATGGGTGAAGTTGAATCGGGCAAAAAAACAGGGCTTGACGAGAGTTGATGTGTTTGGCAGAACGGATATCCTCAAAGTTTTTGTGATCAGTCCATACCAGAAAGGGGGTGCTGGAGCCTTTGAGCCAGTGACCCCATTCCACCGGAGCAAGCTTCACAGCCAGTAACTCCAAACTGGCAGTTAATATTGTTTCCGTTGAGTTCAACATGGGGAATTTGTCAGGAGAAACATTTATTTACAGCATATGTGCCAGCGGTAGGGTGGCTTGAGGCTCATTTGATAATACCTTGGACCCTTTTACATTCACATTTAGTCATTTGGCAGACACTTTTAATCCAAAGCGACTTACAAGTGCATAGGTTCTACCATAAGTCAGAGCATGACATCCAGAAACTAGCAAAATACACAGGAAATGCTGTTCTAAACATAGTTGTCATCAGAAGTGCATTTTTCTTTTTTTTTTTTCTTTTTTTCTTTTTTTTGAGGGGGGGGGGGGTTAGACAAGGATAGGGATATCAGAAAGGAGGGGCAGGGAAAATCAGGAGGGAGGACTAAGGTAGAGTTTGAAAAGGTGGATTTTGAGTCTGCGTCGAAATAGGGGGAGGGATTCTGCTGTTCTGACAGTGGTAGGCAAGTCATTCCACCACTGAGGAACCAGAACGGAAAACAGGCGTGAACGTGCACCTTGAAACGGATGACTTAAACCCCTTTAGCCAACAAATGTGTTCCCTCTATGTTATCAGCATAATTTACAACTGAATCTAGTCCCACCCCCCAATTCCCATAGACTATTAGTATTAGTATTGCCTGCAGGACAACCTGAAAATAAGATATCCAGACTCTGATGATGTTGATAGGTCACAGACAACAGGAAGTCATGGCATGTAAAGGATATGGAACAAAATACTAAACATTAAAGTATGACTACTTTCATTTACATAACACTGCTGTTCTCAAATATTATGGTACCCTGAAATTGGGGGACTGCTGTACACTGCTGTAATTTCTACATGGTGAAACCAAAATGTATTAAAAAAAATGTTTTATTGCAAATGTCAAACAGTTGAGTGCAGAGGCAAACACAATGGAGGGCACTGTATGTAATAATCTTCTATATAACATACTATTATAGCATCCTGGGGGCACAGTTGATGAGCATGTTGTTAAAGACTGTTAGTTTTAAATCATATGCATATCATTATCCGTATTAATCATCATCAATAGCATAAACACTGTGGCGATGAGGCAATTTCAAAATACTGAGAGCAGAGACTGGAACGATTCTGGCGGTTGAGACCGGTGCGATGACAACAGAGACAATCTAAGACCAATAAAAAGGGGAAAACGTCATAAAATGTTGACAGACCTAGTGCTTTGGTTCAAGAAAACCTCGACCAATGGTGACACAGTCGATTGCAGGGGTCACCGGTGATATTTTGGCAGCATAACTTTGTCCCACATCGTCTATTCTCTCTTGATTGCAGCATTCCTGTCCCAACAAACACGAGTCAGAAAAGAGCAGATGACACATTCTCTCTGGGCTCTAGGATATTTCATCATGCAGTTGTAAGTCTAAAAGCATGCGCTATGTGATTACTGTTAAGTTGGCAATAGTCTACCCAACTGATGTTTCACAGAAGATTAAGGCAAGATCTGAAATGGAAACTGTGGACCACATTTCTGTTTGAAGGGCTTCTGCAGAAGTGTGAAATTTGTGGTGAAAGCACTGGCCTTGCCCTCAGTTCTGAGAAGCTGTGGAGTGATTTACTCTTTTACTCTTGCCTGATGATAACACTGATGAATACAGTTTTTTACAATCGTTTTCACACTTAAAAACTCTTCACACAGTGTGCTTTCGAAACACGCACTTGAGCACATCAGTTAACCTTTGGTGCAAAATGCACTTCATATTTCACCCAAAAGTGACTCATGCTGCCATAACTATAGCATATGCTTTCTCCCATAAGACTACTTTGTCACTCAATGTTCAATGAACTGCAAAACACAAACAACTTGGAGCATTGCTAAATACATATATTATGTGTTTCCCTTTCCTCTATTTTTGCATCCACAAATATTTCAAGCCAAGCAGCTAAATAAACTTTTGATCTGTTGGTTTGCCTCTCATAATAGATGTCATGACTGAGTGTGGTAAATTTATAGTAAACTGTAAATTAATGAATGTTTTACAATATTGGAAACCCAGAATAACTATTTTTACTGTGTAATGTAAAACAATATATGATAAAGAAACAAATCACAAAAGCAACAGTATTCTTCAGAGGGCTTTCAGTATTTTGACGTTTGTTCTCACAGTGCAATATACTGTAATTCAGAAAAGAAAAATACATTACAATCAATAACAAATACATACCAAATAGCAATATTTCCACTATATATAGCAATTTGCACATATATTGTCTGCCTATCAGTATCAGAAGTCTACTGTTGGCCTGGCCCATCCATCCTGTCCTCTGCATTTGGCTATAGATTTTCATCAACATCACTCCCAATGTTATCTCTTGCTATACACCAAGGAAAACATCTTTTTGCATGCCTTATCCAGCCCTGGATGTGTTCCACTGTTATGTCCATACACCCAGCAGCCATTGCATCTAGAAGTGACATCTGTTCATGTGGGTGGTGGTCCTAAACCTTCACATATACCTTCATAAACTTCATATTGGTACCTGAGTTCCTTGACACCCTCAGAGTTCCTGTCAAAGGGGACAGTGTACAACTGTTTCATCCTGATCTGATGTTTCTGTAGCACTCTTGAAATGGTTGTAGTGCTTACAATGTCAATGTTTGGAAATATGTTCTTATCTGCAATTATGTTGTTGCGTATTTCTCTTAGCCTGATGCTGTTGTTGACAATGACCATCCCAACTATTGTATCCTCCTGTTGAGGTGTAAACATTATTCCCCTTCCCCCTGTATGACTGTGTGAGGTAACCGCTGGGTCCTGTAGTGAGTCAAAGACAAATGTGCACTGATACATCTGGAGACTTCTCAAATCACAGTACTGCTGTAATATACACATCAATTGAACTCCTTCAGTCAGAATGCTGTAAATACTGTATAGTACCTGTTGGTTTGCCTGAAAATCCTCACTATTGAAGCCACTGTGGATCTAGGCAAGTTTGGTTGAACCCTCAACCTGATTCCCTCAGGGACAGACCATGATTTACCACATGATCAATGACTGTGGCTCTGATTTCATCAGACACAACTGTTCTTGCTCTTCCACAATGTCTTCTTCCTCTACCTCTGGCTGCATCCATTTTCCCCACCAAGGCTAAAGAATGCAAATGCCAATCCAAAGGTGGCCCCTTTTGTTTATGTGGTAACGGGCCACAAACAACAAACACCTGGGTAGGTTGTTCACTGAAATGACAGCCAGGGGTTTCAACAGTACATATACAGCAGTAATAGAGGAAAAATCTCTTCAGTGACAACTACATCTATATTTACCCTTTTTACATGCACATTTCAATGCAAGTATGATCACTTTTGTATAGATGCTAAATGTCTGCATTTATATAGCACCTTTATCCAAAGCGCTGTAACATTGATGCTTCTCATTCACCCATTCATACACACATTCACACACACACCAATGGCGACTGGCTGCCACGCAGGGCACAAAACAGCAGGTAAGGAGCATTTAGGGGTTGCTTGTCTTGCTCAGGGACACTTTGATACACCCAGGGTGGAATCGAAACGGCAACCCTCCGCCTGCCAGACGACTGCTCTTACCACCTGAGCCAATGTCACCACAATAAAGTACACAGGGGAACATCACTAATACTCTTGATTCATTCTAAAGCACCATAACAAAAGGTGTAACCAACACACTGCATCTAGGTAAAATATGGTCTACCACACCATTAGATTATAATAAAGGAGTTGCCAAGTGACAGCCTCGGAACCTTAAGGATTTGGAGAGGATCTGCAAAGAGGAATGGACCAAAATCCCTCCCAAGATCTGTGCAAACCTGGTGAAAAACTACAACAAATGTCTGACCTCTGTGCTTGCCAACAAAGGTTTCTCCACCAAGTATTAAGTCTTACTGTTCTATGGATCAAATACTTATTTCATGTGAAAATATGATATTAAATTTATAAAAATTGATATGTTGTTATTGTGGATTATTTTGTGATATTCTGTCTCTCAACGTTAAAATGTACCTATGATTAAAATTATACACAGTTCCATTCTTTGTAAGTGGGCAAACCCACAAAATCAGCAAGGGATCAAATAATTATTGCTCCCACTGTATATGTATTTAGCAATGCTCCAAGTTGTTTGTGTTTTGTAGTTCATTGTACATTGAGTGACAAAGTAGTCTAATGATTGAAAGCATATGCTATAGTTATGGCAGCATGAGTCACTTTTGGGTGAAATATGAAGTGTTTTGATGGTTGAAGTGCATTTTGCACCAAAGGTTAACTGACGTGCTCAGGTGCGTGTTTCAAAAGCACACTGAGTGAAGAGTTTTGAAAAAGTGGACATGGTATTTAGACAAGTGTGAAAACGATTGTAAAAAACTGTAAGTCTAAATTAGCCTGTCAACATTACTAATAGGAGTAAATGAGCATTCATTAAAATGTTTTACCACATGTGACTCCTACATGTGACTGCAGTGGGGTATTTATGACCATTTGGTTCTTTAAGTTTGCGTTTCCATTACAATAATAATTTTGTTTTGCATTTCAAAACACAAAAAAAGGGTTTTAGCGCCCTCTGGGGGCAGAATGTAGCAGATCCAGAGGTCCATCAGAAAAAGATATGAATTAATTTCCCATCCATCCATCCATCCATTATCTGAACCCGCTTATCCTGAACAGGGTCGCAGGGGGGCTGGAGCCTATCCCAGCATACATTGGGCGAAAGGCAGGAATACACCCTGGACGGGTCGCCAGTCCATCGCAGGGCACACACACCATTCACTCACACACTCATACCTATGGGCAATTTAGACTCTCCAATCAGCCTAAGGTGCATGTCTTTGGACTGTGGGAGGAAACCGGAGTACCCGGAGGAAACCCACGCAGACATGGGGAGAACATGCAAACTCCGCACAGAGAGGCCCCGGCCGACGGGGATTCGAACCCAGGACCTCCTTGCTGTGAGGCGGCAGTGCTACCCACTGCACCGTCCATGCCGCCGAATTAATTTCCCTTTTAATATTTTGGGAAATGTTCCTTCATAAACGACAAATTAGATATATATTTTTTTTCCCAATTACTGTAAGTACAGCTGGTGAGGAATGTCGCTCACTGCAACAAAGTAGTGCGGTCTGTAGCGTAGCATAGAGGAGGACTGTCTCCTGCTTAGTCTAATCAACTGTATGTCACTCTGGATAAGAGTGTCAGCCAAATGCCATTAATGTAATGTAATGTAACAAGATGGCAGAATCAGTGAGAGAACAATGAAGAACGCTATTAAGCAAGTGGGCTCTGACTACCAATCTCTAATTCAACTGCACATACATTAATTAACTGCATCAATGTGAACTAGTGATTTCAAAATTGTGAAGGATGGAGCCAAATCAAGAAAGAATTCCCAAGCTCTCTGCACAGCTGTGAAAATCTGCCGTCATATCTCGTTCTTGTAGCCAGATATTCATCATCAAACACTTCAGGTGTAGTAAAAGTGCAGAGGCTAATTTCATCCTGAATGATCAATTCTTGTGAATTCATTACAAGCTACATCATCAATAGAGATTAGTGAGCCCACTCCAGAAGCAGCCATGCAAACCCAAGCCATGACTGTGCTTCACAGATGAGCTTGTATGTTTTGGATCATGAGCAGATCCCTTCTTTCTCCACACTTTGGCTTTTCCTTCACTTTGGTAGAGGTTCATCTTGGTCTCTTCAGTCCATAAAACTTATCTGGCTCATCTCTGTACTTCTTTGCAAATTGTAATCTCGCTTTCTGATTCTTACTGCCGATGAGTGGTTTGCATCTTGTGGTATAGCCTCTATATTGCTGCTCTCTAAGTCTTGTTTGAACGGTTGATTGAGATACCGTCACCCCTGCCCTGTGGAGATTGTCACTGACTGATGTTTTGGGGTTTTCCTTTATAGCTCTCACAATGTTTCTGTCATCAACTGCTGTTGTTGTCCTTAGTCGACCTATTTGATGTCTGATGGCTCAGTACGCCAGCAGTTTCTTTCATTTTTAGGACATTCCAAGTTGTTGTACAAGCTATTTCCCCTCTTTTCGATTTCCCCGCTTCAAAATGGCCTAATTTTCTCTCTTCATGTTGGTTTATATTTTCTAACACAAATGCAGTCTTCACAGGCAAAACCCAAGGCGAGTAGACCTATCCATCTGTATATCCAAACTCACTGTTTGTTGAGTATGTATCTGTATAGAAGGTGGAAGAGGCTGTCCTAAATGCATCAAATGTTAACACAAATTAATAAAGTTATTAGAAGTTAGAAGTTTCTCAATTGTATCGCTGCAATAAGGTGTTTAGATAAATCAGCACCATTGTCTGCACTCTCAAGTAATTCAGTAAAATGGTGCTAAAATTACTACCTTTTTTCCCCATTCACAAAATTCATTTTAGTTCATTTCCTGAACTCAGCAAACTGAAATGGAATGAACTCCAACCCTCCAATCCTCTGCCCCCCCGACTCAGTCTGTCAGTTCCCTGAAGGAGGATGTGTACTACACTCAGTCCACTTTACCTGCTGTTACATTTATAGTCTCAATAGCTCAAATGCTTTATCTTATAGGTTCCCCATGGAACACTCTGCAATAAGATTGGGAGCAGTTTTCTATATGATCATTTTGAGCACTTGATACTCTTCTGTCAGATGTTATCTTACCAAATAAATCCCTAATAACAATAATAATAGCAATATTATTTTTACTTCTGATGATTCATTATATCATTTCATTTTTTAAATCTAAAGCAATACAATTGGCTATGACTGTTATATTACTACTGAAGGTAATAGTTACCTGTGTGTTGTTGTGATTCAGGTACAATTGGGGACTGGAAGAACAACCTTACGGTGGCTCAGAGTGAACACTTCGACAAAGTCTTCCAGGAGAGGATGAAGGACTTCCCTCTGACCTTCGTCTGGGACATCAGTGAGCTCCGTGGCTGATGTTTCAGATGTCATCTACAAACTGGACAGAGTATACAGTGCAGTCCAAAAGTATTTGGACAGTAACATACTTTTTGTTGTGCTCCCTGTACTCCACCAAATTAACAGTTCAAATAAAACAACCACAATTAATGTGCAGGCTTTCAGCTATAATTTGATGGCATCCATATTGGGTAAACCATGTAGGAATTACAGCCCCTTTCATCGATAGTCCCCCACTAGTTTTTATGATATAGGACATGAAGTTAGAAAGATAACTGTACAATATTACATGCACATACCAGGGGACAACGACAACAAGCGACAAGTTACATTCTCCGTTGTTACGGAAACAGTGAAGGACACATGACATAAGGGCCTAGTCGTGTGCACATTCACAATGTAAAATCTTAATTCACAATTCATATAAAACATTGAAAAATACAGACTGAAAAACAGGCATCGCAGATAAAAACATACTTTTACATTTACATTTTAGTCATTTGGCAGACACATTTAATCCAAAGCGACTTACAAGTGCATAGGTTCTTCCACAAGTTAAAGCATCACATCCATAACTAGAAAAAAAAACATGAAGTGCTGTTATAAACAAAAACACAGTACTATATAATACAATACTGAAGTCCAAAGATCAGCTTTAGCTGGCATGGACAATTGTTTAAAGGTACAATAGGAAAGATTTTTGTGTAAAAACATTGTAAATCCTTTCATATCGTTGAAAAAGGCTCACTGACATGTTGACTCAACCTCTGTCCGTGTTTATAGTCTTTACATTTCTAGATATAGTTGACGGGCTGTCACTCTGTATCAAAACGCTGCACAGCTGGATAACAATACAAGCTAATTGGTGTAAATCTCGGTGTAAATTCGGCAATAACGAATTTGCTTGTTGCTACCGATAACGAACTCGTGTCGTTTTATAACTAGATATGAATTCTCCGCTTGGATACTAACCAATAGTAGCCTATACAGAGTTTCAGCGATCGCTTGTCGGGAATTTGGGCGGCTACACGTTCTGTTTGTTTCTTTACGTGTTCAATCATGCGTGTTTAGCTAAACTTTAATTTGTCTCAAATATCTCAGTTATATAGCCAGCTAGTTACATAGCCAAGTACGTTGCTTGCTCATAATATTGCCTAGTTGACTAGCTAAAGTGAAAACCTCAAAAATACAAAAACATATAAACAGTGTTGTGTCGCACACAAAAGACAATATTTCATAAAGTCATCTGGTCGGCGCACATTTTCTTAATAGAACACTACGAAAAGACGTGTGTAAGAAGAGAAAAAAAAAATCTTGTTAGCAAAATAAATGTGAAACAAAGATCTGTTTCCACCATTCCCTACATTTATAACAAATTTGAGACATGTATAAAGTATTTTAAGTGTTAAGTTAAGTTAAGTGTTGTAAAAACAACGAAACAGTGAAGCTATAGGTATCCTGTGTGTGAGTGATCTGAAACAAATTTTCCTATAGTATTTCATGATAAATTAGGAATTTGAACCAAAGAGTTTGGAAGTGCAAGATTGCTTCAAAGATGTGGACGCACAATGCACAATGAAAATTGCGACTGATATTAGCGCCAAAGTGATCGTAAAAAACTGTACCAGGGAGCAAAATCCCGGATGTATCGTTCCTGAAACATCCGCTTTACCTCCCTATGGAACAGGCAGGTTAAGGCCATTCACAAGAAAATTATAATTTTTCTTTTTAAAACATGCTTTGATAAACTAACAGCCCTCTATAAGTGTTTCAGAAAGAGGAGACCGCACAGGGGAGCGCTGGAGGGCAGCTCAGAGCTAAAATACACATTTCAGAGATCACATAACATTACCCAATTGAATGAATGTAAAACCCTTCCTTTCATAGAAGATGCATGAGTTTCTGAATGAATGCTACAGTGCACTGGGCACCATATTCACTAGCTAGAAACCTCTCGCTCTTCCCACCTCTCCAGTTCATTCCATTTGAAATAACGGTCACTAGCTTGGTAAGGTAGCCATCGTTAGCCATCTAGCTAGCTCTAGCGAATAACAGCTGTAACTTAGCTGGCTAAATGCTGCTCTGGTTACTGGCCAACAAATATTAGCTAGACAAATCATACAACAAAGCAAACTACTTCGATATAGGGTTAGATATACTTAGCTGTATACACTTGTTTGTGACTCAGCTAGCAGTATTCCTCTCATGTTTATGTTAACTAATGTTAGGCTACTAGTGTTCGCTAGCTTGCTAGCTGAGCAAAATGATTGAAGTGTTATTTATGTATTATGAAAGTCACAGATATCATACCGTAAATTATTATTTGGGTTTTCTAATGGCTTACCTGTTCTCAAGCCGAGCTAAAATTAAATATTTCTTCCGGTCTCTCCTCAAGTGCATCGATGCATATAGGATACAGCTTGCGTGATGGCGCCCTCCAGAGTAACTGAAAACATCTATCTGAGCTGCGGTCAGTCAACGTGCATTCACATTTTTATTTTCCGATTCGTATTACATTTGATTAGAAAGTTTCTACTTCATCTAAAACATTGAAATAGGAGCAAACTAGCGAACGTGGCCTATTTCATCATCATCATCATCATCATCATCATCATAATAATAATAATAATAATAATAATAATAATAATAATAATAAACTTAAAATGTATATGACAGCTTTCATACATAAAATGTACCTGACAGTGATTTACATTAAGCCAATGACAAAGAATTACAAAGACAACACATTGTAAAAATAATAAACACTGATTTTGGAAATATATCCACACAACAAACAAGACAAACACGTTGGGGCCTTTCCCCTGTACCTCCCTCAAGTGGGACGACACTGATTGTGAGAATATGACATCCCCAACAACCAACTAGCAAGTAACAGAACACTATACGTGCTGGACACAACAAGTTAAGAGCAAGAAATAAAAATGAAATATTTATACAAATAAAAAAACGTTACGTTATCCCAGTACTACAATGAAGTTTGATTCAAGATGAAATTGCTTTTTGTCATTCATGTAAAAAATTAAAATTAAAAATAAATTTCTAGAGACGTTGTCAGGATATAATAATGTCAAATTGGACATCCGACAGCATGGCTCTCAGCGGAGGTTGGCCGACATAAGAGTCTGTCAACCAGAATCAGATGCTCTGCTCGGACCGGATCTGGCCCATAATATTTTGCAGGAACCGGCAGTGCGCCAAATGTGCCGGACTAGGCCAAATATGCTGGCTGCCTGGGTATATATATATTAATATAACGAATAATTCGCATTCTCTTTGGAGAATTTAAAAAAAACAACTATTCGTTATTGATACAACTTCATATATTAGGCCGATGTCCGGTAGGCTTCCACAGGGAGTTTTCTGTTAAAATGATGACGTCACTGTATTTTCAGTGAGTAGGACTACGTCACAGTAGTTTATTTTTTTTTTAAATAAATAACGGTTATTAACGTCGGCCAGATCATAAACCTACCTACTTTACAGAGTTCAGTCGATTTTATAACCTTTTCACATCCGTATTCGCATTCTTGATAACAGCAAATTTGTTTCGGTCTCTTCTGAAATTGTAAGTCTTCAGAAATATATTTTCCATGTACAGCGAATAAGCTATGGTAAAGTTTTATTTTCATGTAGCTAGAATGCCATAAGAAACCCCATTGCAAGAGCAGCAATGTGCGGTGTTTGATGAGTGTTTGGGGAAATGTGTGGGCGATAAGGGCCACGGAAACGGCGTTTTTGACCACGTTTGTCTCATTTTTTTCTCAGTTGAATTCAATAGTAGTGATCGCTCTTATCGTCATTGTGGCAAGTTGTTTTTTACTTAATATAATATATTGTTGAGCTAAGAATGTTATTTTCCGGAGCGATATTACCAACATAAATGTACGTTAAATGTTAATTTGCTCATGGAAATGTAGGGTAACTTAATCATACGAATTATTGTGTCAAATATTCGTTCATGGAATACATTTCATCTATGTACATGAAATGCAATTAGCTACTTAATTTTCTTTAGCGGCTTGTAGGCTACAACGCTGCCTTTTTGGGGGGAAATTGGCTCTGTGTGCACTTAATTATCCTGTCTGATTGATTTTTCTTCCGTTCATTCATTTTTCTCCAGGTTAAAAACAGGAAGTCTTTTTATTTTAGACATGAACTACCACTTTACATGGCTTAGCTAGCCTACTGCCTTTTAGAATGAGATGATTAATGTTTAATTTTCATTTTAACAGAGCTTTCGAAGTGAGCGAGACGAGGAAAAGTGAGAAGATTCGGAAACTTCAACAGGAACTGATTGCCTGCAAGGACTCTGCTTCCGAAGTTGAAGACCTTCGTGCGGAGCTGAAGGTAAGATCGGTAGTAATGGGCAGTTTGGCCAGCTGATTAACAATGATGTTCTAACACTGTGGCACTTGGCATCTCACAGCTACACACATAGTTGTGATTTATGTGGAATCGATTCTGACAAAGATCAGATCGATTGACAAATCGATTTTGGCAAAGTGATGAATGTCCTCTTTTGAACAGGAATTGTCCAGCTGTCTTGTAGAGGAGGCAACTCAAAGCGACAGTGCAACATCGTCCAGGCCTTGCAGAAGTTGCTTTCAGCCATGGGAAATACCTGCCAGAAAGAAGCAGCAAAGGCTGAGGAACATGGACTTCAGGAAGAAGAGCTGGCCTTAAGAAAACTGATGGGAAACATGTCTAAGAAGAGGAAGGACAAAGTGCTGGCTGCTATAGCCGTGACGCTCAAGATGGGTGAGGAGAAGCTGACAGCCATGGAGCACATCTGTCAGGCTGAGGAGGATAAACTGGCAGCTGTAACCAAGCTGTATGAGGCCGCAACGGACAACCTGACAGCTGAGAAACAGCTTGGACAGGAGAGAGGAAAACACCTGCAGACCGTGACGCAGATATGCAGGAACAAGGAGGAGGAGCTTGCTGCCATGTCAGAGCTGTGTCAGACCAAGGAATACAAACTGACTGTCATGACCAAGCTGTACGAGGCTGCAAGGGACGACCTGACAGCTGAGAAACATCTTGGACAGGAGAGAGGAAAACACCTGGAGAACGTGACGCGGTTGTGCAGGAAGAAGGAGGAAGAACTGGCTGCCATGTCAGAGCTGTGTCAGATCAAGGAAGACAAACTGACTGTCATGACCAAGCTGTACGAGGCTGCAAGGGATAACCTGACAGCCGAGAAACATCTTGGACAGGAGAGAGGAAAACACCTGGAGAACGTGATGCGGTTGTGCAGGAAGAAGGAGGAAGAACTGGCTGCTATGACTTCAAAGAATAAGACAAGCAAAGAGACACTGGCAGCCATGTCAGACCTGTGGCAGCCCATGGCGAAAACACTGGCAGACATGACCTACCTGTACGAGGCTGCAAGGGACGACCTGGCAGCTGAGAAGCAGCTTGGACAGGAGAGAGGAGAAAGGCTGGAGACCATGACACAGTTATGCAGGAACAGGGAGCAGGAGTTGGCCGCCATGACTGCAAAGCATGAGAAAAGCGAAGAGAAGCTGGCGGCCATGTCAGAACTGTGGCAGACCACGGAGAAGACACTGAAAGACGTTACCTACCTGTACGAAGCTACAACGGACAAGCTGGCTGCCGAGAAGCAGCTTGGACAGGACAGAGGAGAAAGTCTGGAGATGCAGTTATGCAGGAACAATGTGGAGGATCTGGGTTCTGTGACTTCAAAGCCTGACACAAATGAAGAGAAGTTAGCGGCCATGTCAGACCTGCTCGAGACCATGGAGAAGAAGCTGACAGACTTGACCTACTTTTACGACGCTACAAGGGACAAACTGGAGGACCCGGCATGGTTTGGTCAGCAGAGTATGATCAGCCTGAAGGCTGTGATGCAGCTCTTTCAGGACAAGGAGCAGGAGCTGGCTGCCATGACTTTGAAGTTTGAGACAGGCAAAGAGAAGCTGCCGGCCGTGTCAGACCTGTGGCAGACCACGGAGAAGAAACTGACAGTCTTGACCTCCCTGTACAAGGCAACAAGGGAGAAACTAGCAGCCGAGAAGCAAATTCGACAGGAGGGAGGACAAAGCCTGGAGATGCAGTTATGCAGGAACAATGTGGAGGATCTGGGTTCTGTGACTTCAAAGCCTGACACAAATGAAGAGAAGCTAGCAGCCATGTCAGACCTGCTCGAGACCATGGAGAAGAAGCTCACAGACTTGACCTACTTTTACGACGCTACAAGGGACAAACTGGAGGACCCGGCATGGTTTGGTCAGCAGAGTATGATCAGCCTGAAGGCTGTGATGCAGCTCTTTCAGGACAAGGAGCAGGAGCTGGCTGCCATGACTTTGAAGTTTGAGACAGGCAAAGAGAAGCCTTCTGGTGCAGCTTCCCAGCGCGATGCTCCACCTTGAACCAGTAGGGTTGCAACTCTAAAAACCAGCGGGTCACTCGGGCGTTGCTGTCCCGGTTAAGGTACATCCACTTTAGGGGGGCATGATCGGTCACCAACAAGAACTCACGGTTGAGTAGGTAATAGCATAATTTACAAACCGCCCTTTTGATGGCGAGGCATTCCTTCTTGACCGTGGCGTAATTCCTTTTGTGGCTGAGGAGTTTCCGGCTGATGTACGTCACGGGATGCTCCACTCTGTCCTGGATCTGCCCACTTCTGACACGTCTGTCTGCAGGACAAAGGGTTTCTGAAAGTTGGGAGTGATTAGTACGGGTTCCTCCCCCAGGGCGGCCCGTAAGTCCTGGAAGGCTGCGGTGGCGAGGGGGTTCCACTGGACCCGGTTGGGCTGCTCCTTTTTGGTGAGGTTGTGTAGCGGGGCTGCTCGTGCTGCAATCTCGGGAATAAACTGTCGGTAGTACCCCAGCAGACCCAGGAACATTCTCACCTGCTTCTTGGTGGCCGGTTGGGGCCAGGTGACAGTGCTATCGACCTTGTTCTCCTGGGGCTTCACCCGTCCCCTCCTGACAGTGAGGCCGCTTCCTCCAACTCGAGCCGGCACTTTGCAGGGTTAGCTGTCAGCCCGGCCTCCCTCAGGGGCATCAGCACAGCTTCGACCCTGCTGATATGACTGTCCCAGTCGGTGCTGTGGATGATGATGTCATCCAGGTAGGCTGCTGCATACATCTGGTGGGGCCGCAATACCTGGTCTATCAATCTCTGGAACATGGCAGGGGCTCCATGCACGCCAAAGGGCAGTACTGTGTACTGGTAGAGGCCCGTGGGGGGCGCAAAGGCCGTCTTCTCCCTGGCACGAGTGGTTAGGGGAACTTGCCAATATCCCCGCGTCTGGTCCAGGGTGCTGATGAATCGGGCGGGTCCCAGCCGCTCAATGAGTTTATCCACTCTCGGCATGGGGTACGCGTCACATAGGGAGACATCGTTCAGCCGGCGGAAGTCATTACAGAACCGCCGGCTCCCATCTGGCTTGGGGACCAGCACCACGGGGCTGGACCAGGCTTTCCTCAATGACCCTGAGGTCGAGCACACTGGGCGGGGAGGGCTGGGGTTGGAGCTGGGGGTGGCTCATGCCACCTCTTCATCAGGTTAACATGGTATATCTGGAGGCAGTGTCGTCATCCCGGCTGTCTCACCTGATAGTTCACGGGTCCCGTGCGCTCCACAACCTCATACGGCCCAGGTCATCGGGCCAGAAATGTACATTCGCTGGTGGGGAATAGGATCATCACCTTGTCTCCTGGGACAAATTCTCTCACCTGTGCTCCCCGGTTATACAGCCTGGCTTGCTCCTGTTGTACCCGTTCCATGTGGGCCCTCATCATGGGCCAGATCTGGGCCATCCGCCGGTCCATTTGCTCCACGTGCTCGATCAGGCTGCGGGTTCGGGATGGTTGCTGTTCCCAGGCCTCCTTCGCCAGGTCTAGTAATCCCCTGGGTCGTCTGCCATATAACAGTTCAAACAGGGCGAAGCTGGTCGTGCTCTGGGGCACCTCTCGGACCGAAAACAGGAGACAGGGTAAGAGCTGGTCCCAGTCTTTACAGTCAGTCTCGATCATCTTCCTCAGCATGGATTTGAGGGTTTTGTTGAACCTCTCCACTAGCCCGTCGGTTTGGGGGTGGTAGACGGAGGTCCACAGTTGGGTCACGTGTAGCAGCCAGCACATCTCTTTTAGGACCCCTGACATGAAGCACGTTCCTTGGTCTGTCAGGAGTTCCTCCGCTATCCCGACCCTGCTAAAGAGCAGGAACAACTTCTTGGCGACCGCCTTTCCTGTCGCAGTCCTCCTGAAGGGTACATCAATGACCGGCAGGGGGATTAGTGGGTTTCGAAGGGTTACCTTAGGGCTGTGGAGTTGGCACACGGCGCAGTGTTGACAGTAGTCCTCCACAGCCTTTTTCCCCCCGGTCCAATAGAACCTCCCCAGGATCCTCTCGTAGGTCTTTTCCATTCCTAGATGGGCTCCCAGCAGGTGAGTACGCCCCAAGTAAAGGACTCGGGACACAAAAGGTTGTGGAACGAGCAGCTGCTCGACCTCCTCCCCCTGTGGGTTACAGACTCGATAGAGCAGGTCATGTTTTACCCTGAAGAAGGGATAAGCTGGTGTACTCCCCGCCCCTTGTGGTACCCCGTTAATGTCTCGGGCATCTCTCCAGGCTTGAGTGAACTTTGGCTCATTTAGTTGGGCGGTGCCAAAGCGGGTGAGTGCTTCGCTCTCCCCGGTCATCTCTTGGGGGCCATCCGAGAAGGCCAGCCGGACTTCTCTCTCTGGGGGCGGGGCCTCCCCGAGCTCTCTCTCGGACGCGGTGACGGTTCCACTGGTGGCCGGGGTGCTTGGTCGGCATTCCCTCTCTGGTGGTGGGGCCTCTACTTCACTGTCCCCGGACGTCGCGGCCACAGCCACCTCTTCACCCCTCTCTTCTCCCGGAAAGTCTGGCCGCAGCAGGGTAATGGCGCTGCCCGAGTCGAGCACTGCTTCAGTGTCCCGGCCCCCCACTCGTATCGGGAATCTGGGGGCCTCCGTACTCTGGTGCGCCCAGCAGGTGGTCAGGTACAGGCAGGGGTGCGCTGGGCCACTTGAACCACTGGCGGTGCGCATGGACACCTCCTTCCCGGGGCAGTTCCTGGCTAGATGCCCCTCCTCTCCGCAGTTGTAGCATCTCCACTCAGGCCGTGGTCTCCCCGCGTCGGGTCTGCCCCGGCAATTCGGGTCAGGGCGTTTTCTGTTTTCTCTTTTTTTTTTCTCTCTCCAGGGTATTGCTGATAGCGCCCCCCCTCAGGGCAAGGGTAGCGGAAAACGGGAGAAATAAAAGGGCCGTTCTGGCAAAGGCAAGGTTCTTCCCAGACCGGGGTATGCTTCAGGTATGCTCCTACCGAGTTAGTACTTTTCCATAGTGTTCCCTCACGTGTGCTGTCCGGGGTCACACATGCCGGATCTTTTACATGTTTTGATTCTCATACAACTGATGATTAAAATGAAGGAAAACTCCTGTGTTGCTAAGATAACCATTAGGATCACTCATTTACCCACAGTGCAGCAGTCTGCAGTAGAACGTTCTGTGCAGCGTATGATTGGATAACACTGGAATAGTGAAGATGCCGTTATTAAGAGGAAGCAGGTCTCACTGAGTGCAGTGTGTGCTGCAGCCATCTTACCGGCAGTTACCTTCAGGCTCCCTTTTCTAGAGTCAAATGATGCCCCATATAGGGCAGCTGACTCTCAGGCTAAGTGTGAACCGTCCTGTGTGTTTGGGGGTTCAATCTTCTGCACCCAACCATTTCGATCTGTTCCCCTTTTCTCTCTCCTGTTTGACTAAAGTACACAGGGGAACATCACTAATACTATAACTCATTCTAATTCAAGGGTGGCCTGTGGCCTAGTGGTTAAGTCCACGGGGTAGCAATGATAGGATTCGTTCACCTCTTGGGCCCTTGAGCAAGGCCCTTAACCCCACATTGCTCCAGGGGGGATTGTCCCCTGCTTAGGCTAATCAACTAAGTGTCAGCTCAATAACATGTAATGTAATGCACCATAACAAACCACTAACACACCAAATGCATTTTAATGAATGCATCACTGGACAGGTTGTTATGATGTCCTTGTGTGAAAATAAAATGGTTGATTGTTCACACCAAGTGAAGACAATATCATATAATTGTTTTTATGTTTTTTGTTACTTAAGAGCAACGGAAATTTCTTGGATATTTCATGAGATCATTGACTTTCAAAAATGATACTATGGCATCATAAAATGAAAACAATCATATTTGAGAAGAACATAGTACATGCCATCACAGGTGGTTTTAAATGCAACACTTTCAGAGGGAGCGCACACAGATGTGCTTTCCTTCCACTCTTTCAGTTCTCTTTATTTTAGCAAAGCTACAAACAGCATTATTTCCTGTCCTTAATACCCTCTGCTCAACACAGTAGGCACACAACCCATTTTAGCTGCTCTGAAGCCAATTCAGACACTTACAGAACAAGATCATCTCAACTTCCTTTTTTGGTGAAACAAAAATAATCACAAAAATGAAATTGTTATCAGCTAATCCTCATGAAATGAAAAAAAAAGGAGAATGTAGTGTAAGGGTTAATTAAAATCTCTCAGAATAAACAAAAAATATAAACTGCCATTAATGTCACACAAGCATACAGTTTAAAATGCATTTCTAAAGTTAGATTTGTATTAATTATACATTATTGGTTAAAATACAGTAAACTGCCCAAGAGCCAAAACAAAAAGGTGCGCATGAATTCCAAGTCTGTAGCAATGGCCTTCTTATATTTTTGATTCGCAAAAATATATTTTACCCACATCATAACAGTTTGATGTACCGTTAACAACAATCTTCAGTTTAACTCATTGATTCAAGTTTCAGGCACAGGCAGTCTCTCTGTTACAATGCTCCAGAGTTCAGTATACAGTGTGAGAAACAAGTCCTACCTGGCAGCACAGGCAGGGAGAGGAAGAGTATCAGAGTAAGAGCCATATGTGCCTGAGGGGTGTGTGTGTCTGTTAGATTCCAGCTCCCTTTAGCGTGAGTCTCACTTCCTGTTCCTCTCAGTGCCCACCTCTTTGGTCCCTCGTACTCTGTAGTCTGTGCTCTCTCAGTGGCCAGAGCAGGGTAACTATCATTATCATTTCATATTTATGTATTCCAGAGGTGGGCAAATAGCGCCATATCCATTTCTGGATTTCATACCAACTTCTGGCCTTAATTACATAATTAGCCTTTTATGACATCTGACATTTTAGCTGCATTTTTGGATGACTGGTCTTGTGTCCCCTGTTTTACTGTGATCTAATCTTTGAGAAAACCAGCGTTGGTGCATTCAGCCAATTAGTTAATTTAGCCAGCATAAAACCTGCATACACCCCGGCCCACCGGGACCAGAATTGCCCACCCCTCTATTATACTGTAAACTGAAATGATTAATACAGTTACATCATTAAATTGTTATTCAGTGGCAATATTATTGTTATTTTTAATGATATATATTTGAAAGTCTATAGGTAATTTGTCATTGTAATTGTCATTTGTTAGCGCTCCTGGGAGATTGTGTTGGGAATGCTCTGGGGTTTTTTAAATAAAAATGTGATCGTTGTAATCTGTCCAGCAGAGGGCGATGGGTTTTTTTCAAGATAGGAAAATGATGGTGTCTTTTTTTGTCCAGTAAGAAAAAGCAGAGTCAAATATTTGTAATGCGGTCAATGGATGTATTTGATGCTCTGAAATAGGAATCCTCAGGTTCCACACGTTGCTGAACATCCAGGCCATCGTCCTTTGGGCTTATGGACAAAATTCCTGTTGGTATGTAACTCTTTCGTCACGTTGCTGCCCCCTACTGAACAGACAGGGAACATTCACACAAAGGTATCAAGATAATTGGGGTTCCAATACGAGCACGCTTGAGCACAACTAGAAAAGGTTAAACGAAAAAGAGGAATAGGAATGTTTGTCAATGTGAAAGGGACTAAAAATAAATGCAAGTTCCACAAGTCACAGCACATGGCTTTAATATGTATCCCATGACATTTTGGTGCTGATATTTCATGATCAGTGAAACATATTTATAAAATAAATCAACTGTAAATCCAGCAAAACGTACCTGTGTGTTCTGCCCGGCAACTGAGCAGTAAATGACATCACCGGCTCTATCAGCTGCAGAACGGTGAGACGTGTGTGTGGTCTGCACAGAACAGGACATGCACAGATTTGGATAGCAGTTCCTGAGTTCTGTGAAAGTTTAGACTGCAGCAACACACTGCAATTGACCCTGTGTACTGTGTGTCTAAAGTAAATCGAGGTTAAACAACTCCTGATCAGACATATACAGTATGTTCACCATTATCAGTGTGGAACTCTAAATTCTGATATTTACTGGCTGTGTAGCTGACTCTGAGATATGATGAACAATCTCACCTGTAGATTTTTCCGGACGACTGAGCTGTACAGGACCTCATCTGCAGGGTTTTCAGACGGCTGGGGCAGTAAAGGGGAACATGTTTCTGTTACTGAGCACGGTTAGGGGGTTGGCTCAATTTCATTCAGACAATTCAGTCAATTCAAGTACATTATGTGAAAACTTCCCCATTGAGGATGATCCCATTAATCAATACATAAATTGATTGTCAAATATTGAATTAAATATATATATTTTTTAATGTAATTTCATTGCCTGACTGAACAGACAGTGGAATCGACCCCAACCCTGTCCGTGTTTCCCACTGCTACCAGAGCAGAGGAGAACAACATTAACTCACTAGTGAACATTCTGGAACATTTTCCCTCAACAAGCAGGCACAGAGGCTGTCTTATGATCAAGTGTAATATTTGCTACTATCCGTATTAAACTATCCGTATTGAAACAAAATACAGTGTGATTTCTAAGGAATACAGGATCTCTAAAGACATGTAGGAAAGAAGAGATGAGACTGAATATTAACAGTACGATTCTCTGCAAAGGCACTATATAAATGTGTGAGAAATCCAGCCGCTACCCAACCTGTGACTGATGTGGACTTATTCTGTGTGGTGATGACTGTGTGTTGGTGAACACTGTGCTGTAGGTCACTTCATCTTCAGGGTCTGCAGTCTGCCAGGGGAGAGACACAACGTTGAACTCATAACAGCTGGTCTATCCGTACAGACCTCTACCTTTCATATTGTACAGAAGGGCCGTTCAACTGGTGGACCAGAGACAAGCAAGTCAGCCCATTAACAAGTAACAGTGAAACAACATCAAGCTACAGAGAGATAAAAAAAAAACAAATGCACACATTTTGCTATGAACAGGGATAAAAGCTTGTCCTATAGAAAACACAATCTTGTCCAGACGAAGCTTAGTCTGTGTCAGTTAAACCGTTACTTTGCAGGTGCTGCTACTGGAACCAGAAACTGAAAGTGTGGCTGAAAGTATTCAACTTCAGATTTTTCTGAACGTAGTTTAGTTTGATAAGTGCAGTACAGTTTCTGTATATATGAATAAAGAACTATCACACTGTACTCTAGCAGTCATTTCTTCTACATGCCCACACCCCCACAATCACTGTTTGTCCTTCTCCATTCTGCAGTTCTGTGTTTTGCGGATCAGGGGCCTCATTTATAAACGTTGCGTAGGCACAAAAGAATGCTTACTCCACTTTCTAAGCAAACTTTGGCATTTATAAAAAACGAACTTGACGGAAAAATGTGCGGTCCTCCACGGAAACTCTGACCCATGCGTACGCACATTAACTAGAGAAATGATAAACTGTGCCTTTAATGCTCGTGACGTAAGACCAGGTAAACGGGAAGTGAAACAGGATGTAAAAAGGTATAAAGATTTGCCGGGAGTTGTGGCTGGGTATGGCTGCTTTAAGGACGTGCGTCGTCCCTGTTATACTTATTAAAGTGTTGTATTGTTGTATCTCGCTATACGGGTTCTCTCCCTTCCTAAGTGCAACACAACATTTGGCGACGAGAGAAGTCGAAAATGATACACAACAGATACCACTGTGTAAAATAAATCGAAATTGATTGTTGTTGATTGTACTCTTAAAGGGTTCTGATTTTCTGCATGTTTACACTAGGACTCGGAACTATACTGTCCTCTCAGGTCCTCTTTGCACTTGTTCTTGTGTTTAATTTGCACTTTGTACGTCGCTCTGGATAAGAGCGTCTGCTAAATGCAATGCAATGCAATGTAATGTAATGTAATGAAATATTACCTCTCACGTATCATATACGAAGAGTCAATTTGCAAAAACGGACAAAAGCCTCTCTTACAACGAATAAACAAACAGCTGTTTGATTGATGCTCCATGGAGTGCCCAAAAAATATGATTTAGGATGATGAATATAAACGGAGATGTTGTTGTACAATAATCCCGCAAATATGTAGACGAATTGTTAAACAATACTTCATGTTATTAAATGTATTCTCATAAATAATATGGTGAACAGACATTGACTGTCTGACTGACTGACATTGACTACACTCACTGACACTGACTGACATTGACTGATACTGACTGACACTAACTGACACTCAGAGTGCAGAGTATAAAACGGCCGTACCGTCAGCTCCTTGCTCCGTTCCTCTCTTGCTCCTGCGTGAGGCTGGACTCCCTCTGTAAGGAGACACAGGATGAGCTGTGATAAGAGAGTGTGATCATGACAGAGCTGAGAGGGCCCCTATGAGACCCCTACTGCCTGTGAAACTCCTGTGCTCAGTGTACTGCACTTCACTAATGCTGTGCTGACTGCTCCTACATACAGCACCCACACCAGTGGAGGCTGGTGACTTCCAGAATTGAGGAGGCCATTTTTTTCCGCTTGCTCACTTCACTCGCGATGGAATGTTCCCTGTTCTCTTATCTGTCTTTGTGCTGGCCAAAGGCATACTATTTGGAGTGTAAGCTACAGTCAGAAAGTTCTGGCTGATGAAATTCATTGTGCAGAGCTTAGCCTTGTGCCTTCCTGAAGAAATGACATTGCTGTAAGTCTATGAGCCTGCCTGATAATTAAGCTGAGAAATGACATTTGGATGTAATATAAATGCCAAGTGAACATGTGTAAAAGGCAGGAATTTTAATTATGTAGTTAAAAACAATTTTGTTTAGCTTACATTTTTCATTCTTCTACAGCTTCAACATGTAATCACCAATTTAATCAAGTTTAGCATATAAAAAAGATAAGATAACACTTTCTTTATCATATGTAGTTTTATTCAATATATTTAATATAAAATATGTAAAAATATGGTTCCAGTTGGCTTTATCTAACGTTAACGTTATCCACTAGAGGGCAGCACTCTATTCGTATTTAGAGTGAATTTCCTCACAGAGCAACAATTCGGTAATTTGATATGGAAGATTATTAAATTGACTTGTAATAAAACGAAATGGACTACATTAAAAATAAAACTGTTCAATAAATCCCAAATGGTGTCTAACATGACCTATTGAATGTCATTCTCACTCCCTAGTATCTGGAATCTGCATATCTCCAGCCCAAGATCTCAAATTGCACTAGAATCTCGCCGAATTCCGAGGTAGTTTTAAGCAAAAGTGTTTGGCCAAATGAGCTATAAACTCCAGGGATGATAGCCAGGGGTGTTCTCTAAATTTCCTGAAAAGCACAAGTTGATAGGACACTCGTAGCCACTATGGCGAGTGTTTGTTTGACTGAAGTGACTAGCGAATTCTCAAAATGGCTTCTGTGTTGAATAGGAAAGGAAAGGATAGTTGATTCCAAATGAACCAGTAGCATGTGATTGGACGAACAAAATGTCAATCTTTCAGCCCTGGACACAATGCATGGTGAGGCCAGGCCTCCGTTGCCCACCCATTTTCAGTGATCTGGCCAATCACATATTGGCATGAAAAAAAATGCATTACATTGACTTCTATGAGAATCTCATTTCCTAGGGGAGGCCTGGCCTGGCCTGGCCTCCCTTAATACAAACTGATAGGGAAATCTGGCCTGTTGCTTTACAATTGCAATATAGGGTTTTAGCCATGGGAAAATTTAGATTTATGAACAAAACTAAAATAATATGAATATAAAAAATAAAAAATATGTTTTTTGTTCAAATAAATAAATAAAATAAATATATTTATTGTTTTTTTTAAATCTCTCTCTTCTCTCAAAATATTGGGGAGGCCAGGCCTCCTCCACCTCTATGGAGGAGCCTCCACTGACCCACACTATTCTTTCACACTCAGCGTACTTCATGTGGATACTCACTGTGTCTCTTACACAACTTCCAGGTAACCGTGGCAACAGCTGCCACCAGTAACAGCATCCCTAGTGCCATCAGGATGATTGTGAGATCTGAAGGACTGAACAGCAGCAACAGGGTGTGTGAAATTTTCTGCCCATTTGAAATGCCCAAATGACACAGGAGTCTCTCTGAGTACTGCAGCCTTCTCCATCAGTTCAGAAGAGCACAGACAAGTACAAACATGCACAGAGAAAACTGTTGGACTCCATAAACAGGTAGTGAAAAAGGAAATGGAAGCACTAGGGGTCATGTGGGACACCAAGTACATGCAGCGTGTACCAGAGAGACTACAAGGGATCAAAAGAGCAATTTTTGGCCAAAAGGAAATCTGTCTGGAGCCGCAAACCATATTTGAGCCTTATAATGAAGGTAACAGCCTATCAAGCCTAAATTAGCCTATCAACATTACTAATAGGTGTCAATGAGCATTCATTCCAATGTTTTACCACACGTGACTACTACATGTGACTGCAGTGGAGTATTTCTGATTATTTGGCTCTTTAACTTTGCGTTTCCATCACAATAATACCGTTTTGTTTCGCCTTTCAGCAGTATTAACTCAATTATTTCTTCCTGCGGCCCATCACAGTTCACATACCTGCATAGCAGCGCTGTCTGCTCAATATAGTTCACCTCGCCTGGCTCATCGCAGGCAATTGAGTATGCTGGAGCTGAAATGATGTCCTAAATTTTCTGATTGACAATGTTTGTTGAAAATGTCATGGCATATCGAGAGGTATGTCTTTAATTTTCGAACTATCTTTTGTTTTTGAAGTCTGAGAAAAGACGCGAAGCGGAGTGCCTTTACACCACCTAGCTGTGCCAATATCCACGATTGGTATATTGATATCGATATTGGTTCCACAGGTTCAAGTTCCATAACGCTTTTATACAATGGTTACCACATTTATCTTTCAAAATTTCACTAAAGAAAGACAAGACATACTTTTATGTATTTTTAATGGAACTATGTTTTATGGTAAAAATGTATTATTCCGCTCAAGAGTAATTAATTAGTTGCTAAGCAACGGTATTGTGAACTGGCTAGCAATAACGTATCCCCACTCCACTAAACGAGGCAACGGTACTTACGTTAGTAGGAATAATATATCCCCACTGCACTAACCTTAGCTAAGCAACGCTATTGCAATAAGGTATCCCCACTGCATTAACGTTAGCTGGCTAGCTAGTTTACGTTACACCAGACGACACTGACACACAATTGATGAGTTTTTGTTGTGGACGTTCATCGGGACACTGCCGGATAACGTGCAGGAATTGAAATAACTGTGTTTCAATTCCTGTTTCATCGTCATCATCGGCATTCGGCAGACGCACTTTTCCGGAGCAGCGTACAGTTGATTAGACTAAGCAGGAGACAATCCTCCCCTGGAGCAATGCAGGGTTAAGGGCCTTGCTCAAGGGCCCAACGGCTGTGCGCATCTTGTTGTGGCTACACCGGGATTAGAACCAGCGATCTTGCGTGTCCCAATCATTTACCTTAACCACTACGCTTAAAACTACCTTAACCCTAGTTTCACCGGGGTTTGGTGCTATTCTTGGTATTTCGATCCGAGGATGTTGCCCAACAGTTTTATTTTTTCGCTCCTGCTCTTTTCGAAATCATAGGACACTTTAAACTCACGAATTTTTACTTTACTTTGGGGGGGTACTAGAGGCGTGATGATGATAATGTTTACAAAGTAGATAACCGTAATGTACAAACACTGAGTAATTTTAAACATTCGATTTAGCAGTGCGTAGGCTATATCGTGGATATTGGCACGGCTGGAACGCAAACTGACCAATAGAGACAATGGACCTATCCGTTGTATATCTCCTGAGCTGCCACAGAACTAGCAGCAGCAGTGGAGTTCGGAGGAAAAGGCCTCACTGACTTTGAGACGGGGGGGATTTTGAGACACATTTGTCAGGAAAAGTACCAACTTAAATAAAAAACTAGACTTTACTTTGTTACTAATGTTAATGCTTTTGTTTTTATACTGAACTTCTTGATTTAAAAAGAAACAGATTTGAATATTTTACTGGCTCTTCCATCATGGGTACCACACCTTTTATTGTAATTGGTTGTTGCTGGAACAGGTGAGAGAGGTGTTGAGACTGTTGAATGATTTGAGGTTGAAGGCTTGGAGGATGTTGCTGCTGTGGTTGCTGTGGAAACCAGAAGAGATGTGCTTAGTGCTGCAGATGCTGAAGAATGGGGTACTATGAAGAGTGGAGGAAAAAATGATGTTAATTAATAAAGTTAATAATTTTTCATGAATATTTTATGGTGTTATGTATAGTGTTATTGTATCTATGTGAGTGTGTGTGTGTGTGTGTGTGTGTGTATGTGCCTGTGTGAATGCGAATGTTTGTGCTTGTGTGTGTTTGTGTGTATGTGTGTGTGTGTGTGTGTGTATGTATGTGCCTGTGTGAATGCGAATGTATGCGCTTGTGTGTGTTTGTGTGTATGTGTGTGTGTGTGTGTGTGTGTGTGTGTGAATGTGTGCATGAGTGTTGTGACACTGTGGTAAGAACAGAACTCAGCACTGGTGTGCACCCTACAGTCTGTGAGAGAGCACTAGCTAGCACCAAAGGGTTTCACAACATGACATTTAGAACATTCTGTTTCTCTCAACCCTCACTGACATAAAGTGAAAGAAAGGATCATTGGAAAATTGAGGATAGAATGCATTCTTATACAGGCTGGGATTGAGTTCCTTACATGTGGTGACTGTGGCCGTTGTAGTTTTCTGAGTGACAGTGAGGTGAACAGGGATCTGTAGTTTTCCAGCAGCACACCAATACCAGCCTGTGTCCTCCATGTTCAGCTCCCTCACCGTCACAGTGAAGACCTTTTTAGAGCGGTCATCTTTCAACTCTGATCTTCCAGATTTACCAGAATTCACTGGCACACAGGAGCCCCCTATCCTGCACCACATCTTCATGCGTCTCGGTTCATTATAGTGACACAGCACACTGACATGGCCCCCTTCCACACCGGCCACCTCCTGCTGCTTAACCCAGAGTCCAGGAGTGCCTGAACACCACAGAATAAAAACAAAAATATACAACATTCATTGATACACAAACTCTATAAGTCACTTGTAGACCAAAGCAAATAACTGTCGTATTGATACTGTCTTGGATACAGACTGGGAATGGTGTAGCAAAATAATGCAATTAAAGCACCATCCTGCTGGAGGTGCAGAGTCCAAATACTCCAACAGTTCTGCAGTGAAGCAATGACTTGCCTGGACTTTTACATGTTCTGGAAGAATTTAATACTGCTAGCATAAGAGGTAAGATCACTCATTTACCCACAGTGCAGCAATCTGCAGTAGAAAGTTTTTGCGCAGCGTATGATTGGGTAACACTGGAATAGTGAAGATGCCATTATTAAGAGGAAGCAGGTCTCACTGAGTGCAGTGTGTGCTGCAGCCATCTTACCTGCAGTGACTGACAGGTACAGATATGCTCCCTTATCTCCAGCGCGCTGGATCTCTACAGCACACCAGTAAGATCCAGAGTCCATCATCTGAAGCTTTCTCATGGTAACAGTGAACACATGATGGGTGGGGTCATCAGTGATTGATGTTTCACCTTTAACTGTTGGAGAGTCAGTGCGTACTACAGTTTTACAGACATACCAGTCTGTACCATGACACCAGTATTTCACATGACTTTTATATTCTCTATCATAGAGACATGGGATGGTGACAGATCTTCCTCTCTGTACAACTACTTTCCTCACTGTGTACACACCGTCAGCATCTGCAGAGGGAAACACACACATCATCAGTGTGGGTGTATTTTACAGAGCACAGTGTGGTGCAGTCTGCAGGGCAGCTGACTCTCAGGCTAAGTGTGAACCGTCCTGTGTGTTTTGGGTTTCAATCCTCCACCCAACCACCTCGATCTGTTCCCCTTTTCTCTCTCATGTTTGAATAAAGTACACAGGGGAACGCCACTAATACTTGCGCAAGGCCCTTAACCCCACATTGCTTCAGGGGGGACTGTCCCCTGCTTAGGCTTATCAACTAAGTGCCTTGGATAAAAGTGTCAGCTAAATAACATGTAATGTAATCCACCATAACAAACCACTAACACCCCAATGTATTATAATGAATGCATCATTGGACAGGTTGTTATGATGTCCTTGTGTGAAAATAAAATGGTTGATTGTCAACACCAAGTGAAGACAATACCATATAATTGTTTTTATGTTTTTTGTTACTGAAGAGCAAGGGAAATATTTCACTGGAGTTGATTTTGAAGCGTTTCTTGGATATTTCATGAGATCATTGACTTTCAAAAATTATACTATGGCATCACAAAACGAAAATAATGATATTTCAGAAGAACATAGAACATACCATCACAGGTGGTTTTAAATGCAACTTTCAGAGGGAGCGCACACACAGATGTGCCTTCCTTCCACTCTTTCAGTTTTCCTTATTTTAGCAGAGCTAGAAACAGCATTATTTCCTGTGGTTAATAACCTCTACTCACCACAGTAGGCACCCAACCCATTTTAGCTGGTCTGAAGCTAATTCAGACACTTAGAGAACAAGATCACCTCAACTTCCCTTTTTGGTGAAACTAAAATTATCACAAACATGAAATTGTTATCAGCTAATCCTCATGAAATGTACTTTTTTTAATGAAGTGGTTTTAATGGCTTCGATGTTAAGAAAATTGGAAAATGCAGTGTAAGGGTTAATTAAAATCTCTCAGAATAAACAAAAAATATAAACTGCCATTAATGCCTACAGTTTAAAATGCATTTCTAAAGTTAGATTTGTATTAATTATACATTATTGGTTAAAATAAACTACCCAAGAGAGAAAAAAAAAAGTTGCGCATGAATTCCAAGTCTGTAGCAATGGTCTGCTTATATTTATGATTCGCAAAAAGACACTTAACCCACATCATAGCAGTTTGATGTACCGTTAACAACAATCTTCAGTTTAACTCATTGATTCAAGTTTAAGGCACAGACAGTCTCTCTGCTACAATGCTCCAGAGTTCAGTATACAGTATGAAAAACAAGTCCTACCTGGCAGCACAGTGAGGAAGAGGAAGAAGAGGAAGAGTATCAGAGTGAGAGCCATATGTGCCTGACGGGTGTGTGTGTCTGTTAGAGACTCCAGCTCCCTTTAGCGTGAGTCTCACTTCCTGTTCCTCTCAGTGCCCACATCTTTGGTCCCTCGTACTCTGTAGTCTGTGCTCTCTCAGTGGCCAGTGCAGGATAACTATCATTATCATTTACTAAATATTTATGCATTGTATTTTTTATGTACATTGTGTAGCACTTTATAATACATATAGAAAACAGGGATAATCAAATAAGTTATAATCAAACAGTGACCCCTCCCAGTCAGGGAGTTTGTTACTAAAAACGAATTGAACAACGCAGAAGGTGATTGGCGGAGGCTACGTCCTGTTTATAGCCGCATCCAAATCCAGAGGGAGAAGCAGGATTCAGGAGCTACAACATTTCACTTGGTTAACAGTTAATATTGTTTCCGTTGAGTTCAACATGGGGAACTTGTCAGGAGAAACATTTATTTACAGCATATGTGCCAGCGGTATGGTGGCTTGAGGCTCATTTGATAATACCTTGGACCCTTGATGACTTAAACCCCTTTAGCCAACAAATGTGTTCCCTCTATGTTATCAGCATAATTTACAACTGAATCTAGTCCCAGCCCGCAATTCCCATAGAGATCCATCCATTCAAATGCAAAGAGTATTAGTATCGCCTGCAGGACAACCTGAAAATAAGATATCCAGACTCTGATGATGTTGATAGGTCACAGACAACAGGAAGTCATGGCATGTAAAGGATATGCTACAAAATACTAAACATTAAAGTATGACTACTTTCATTTACATAACACTGCTGTGCTCAAATATTATGGTACCCTGAAATTGGGGGACTGATGTACACTGCTGTAATTTCTACATTGTGAAACCAAAATGTATAAAAAATGTTTTATTACAAATGTCAAACAGTTGAGTGCAGAGGCAAACACAATGGAGGGCACTGTATGTAATAATCTTCTATATAACATACTATTATAGCATCCTGGGGGCACAGTTGATGAGCATGTTGTTAAAGACTGTTAGTTTTAAATCATATGCATATCATTATCCGTATTAATCATCATCAATAGCATAAACACTGTGGCGATGTGGCAATTTCAAAATACTGAGAGCAGAGACTGGAACGATTCTGGCGGTTTAGACCGGTGCGATGACAACAGAGACAATCTAAGACCAATAAAAAGGGGAAAACGTCATAAAATGTTGACAGAACTAGTGCTTTGGTTCAAGAAAACCTCGACCAATGGTGACACAGTTGATTGCAGGGCTCACCGGTGATATTTTGGCAGCGTAACTTTGTCCCACATCGTCTTTTCTCTCTTGATTGCAGCATTCCTGTCCCAACAAACACGAGTCAGAAAAGAGCAGATGACACATTCTCTCTGGGCTCTAGGATATTTCATCATGCAGTTGTAAGTCTAAAAGCATGCGCTATGTGATTACTGTTAAGTTGGCAATAGTCTACCCAACTGATGTTTCACAGAAGATTAAAATCTGAAATGGAAACTGTGGACCTGTGGACATTTCTGTTTGAAGGGCGTCTGCAGAAGTGTGAAATTTGTGGTGAAAGCACTGGCCTTGCCCTCTGATACAGTTCTGAGAAGCTGTGGAGTGATTTACTCTTATACTCTTGCCTGATGATAACACTGATGAATACAGTTTCTTACAATCGTTTTCACACTTGTCTAAATACCATGTCCACTTCTTCAAAACTCTTCACACAGTGTGCTTTTGAAACATGCACTTGAGCACATCAGTTAACCTTTGGTGCAAAATGCACTTCATATTTCACCCAAAAGTGACTCATGCTGCCATAACTATAGCATATGCTTTCTCCCATAAGACTACTTTGTCACTCAATGTTCAATGAACTGCAAAACACAAACAACTTGGAGCATTGCTAAATACATATATTATGTGTTTCCCTTTCCTCTATTTTTGCATCCACAAATATTTCAAGCCAAGCAGCTAAATAAACTTTTGATTTGTTGGTTTGCCTCTCATAATAGATGTCATGACTGAGTGTGGTAAATTTATAGTAAACTGTAAATTAATGAATGTTTTACAATATTGGAAACCCAGAATAACTATTTTTACTGTGTAATGTAAAACAATATATGATAAAGAAACAAATCACAAAAGCAACAGTATTCTTCAGAGGGTTTTCAGTATTTTGACGTTTGTTCTCACAGTGCAATATACTGTAATTCAGAAAAGAAAAATACAATACAATCAATTACTCAAAATACATTACAATCAATAACAAATACATACCAAATAACAATATTTCCACTAAATACAGCAATTTGCACATATATTGTCTGCCTATCAGTATCAGAAGTCTACTGTTGGCCTGGCCCATCCATCCTGTCCTCTGCATTTGGCTATAGATTTTCATCAACATCACTCCCAATGTTATCTCTTGCTATACACCAAGGAAAACATCTTTTTGCATGCCTTATCCAGCCCTGGATGTGTTCCACTGTTATGTCCATACACCCAGCAGCCATTGCATCTAGAAGTGACATCTGTTCATGTGGGTGGTGGTCCTAAACCTTCACATATACCTTCATAAACTTCTTACTGGTACCTGAGTTCCTAGACACCCTCAGAGTTCCTGTCAAAGGGGACAGTGTACAACTGTTTCATCCTGATCTGATGTTTCTGTAGCACTCTTGAAATGGTTGTAGTGCTTACAATGTCAATGTTTGGAAATATGTTCTTATCTGCAATTATGTTGTTGCGTATTTCTCTTAGCCTGATGCTGTTGTTGACAATGACCATCCCAACTATTGTATCCTCCTGTTGAGGTGTAAACATTATTCCCCTTCCCCCTGTATGACTGTGTGAGGTAACCGCTGGGTCCTGTAGTGAGTCAAAGACAAATGTGCACTGATACATCTGGAGACTTCTCAAATCACAGTACTGCTGTAATATACACATCAATTGAACTCCTTCAGTCAGAATGCTGTAAATACTGTATAGTACCTGTTGGTTTGCCTGAAAATCCTCACTATTGAAGCCACTGTGGATCTAGGCAAGTTTGGTTGAACCCTCAACCTGATTCCCTCAGGGACAGACCATGATTTACCACATGATCAATGACTGTGACACAACTGTTCTTGCTCTTCCACGACGTCTTCTTCCTCTACCTCTGGCTGCATCCATCTTCCCCACCAAGGCTAAAGAATGCAAATGCCAATCCAAAGGTGGCCCCTTTTGTATATGTGGTAACGGGGCACAAACAACAAACACCTGGGTAGGTTGTTCACTGAAATGACAGCCAGGGGTTTCAACAGTACATATACAGCAGTAATAGAGGAAAAATCTCTTCAGTGACAACTACATCTATATTTACCCTTTTTACATGCACATTTCAATGCAAGTATGATCACTTTTGTATAGATGCTAAATGTCTGCATTTATATAGCACCTTTTTCCAAAGTGCTGTAACATTGATGCTTCTCATTCACCCATTCATACACACATTCACACACACACCAATGGCGACTGGCTGCCACGCAGGGCACAAAACAGCTGGTAAGGAGCATTTAGGGGTTGCTTGTCTTGCTCAGGGACACTTTGATACACCCAGGGTGGAATCGACACGGCAACCCTCCGCCTGCCAGACGACTGCTCTTACCACCTGAGCCAATGTCACCACAATAAAGTACACAGGGGAACATCACTAATACTCTTGATTCATTCTAATGCACCATAACAAAAGGTGTAACCAACACACTGCATCTAGGTAAAATATGGTCTACCACACCATTAGATTATAATAAAGGAGTTGCCATGTGACAGCCTCGGAACCTTAAGGATTTAGAGAGGATCTGCCAAGAGGAATGGACCAAAATCCCTCCCAAGATCTGTGCAAACCTGGTGAAAAACTACAACAAATGTCTGACCTCTGTGCTTGCCAACAAAGGTTTATCCACCAAGTATTAAGTCTTATTGTTCTATGGATCAAATACTTATTTCATGTGAAAATATGATATTAAATTTATAAAAATTGATATGTTGTTATTGTGGATTAGTTGTGATATTCTGTCTCTCAACGTTAAAATGTACCTATGATTAAAATTATACACAGTTCCATTCTTTGTAAGTGGGCAAACCCACAAAATCTGCAAGGGATCAAATAATTATTGCTCCCACTGTATATGTATTTAGCAATGCTCCAAGTTGTTTGTGTTTTGTAGTTCATTGTACATTGAGTGACAAAGTAGTCTAATGATTGAAAGCATATGCTATAGTTATGGCAGCATGAGTCATATTTGGGTGAAATATGAAGTGTTTTGATGGTTGAAGTGCATTTTGCACCAAAGGTTAACTGACGTGCTCAGGTGCGTGTTTCAAAAGCACACTGAGTGAAGAGTTTTGAAAAAGTGGACATGGTATTGAGACAAGTGTGAAAACGATTGTAAAAAAAACTGTAAGTCTAAATTAGCCTGTCAACATTACTAATAGGAGTAAATGAGCATTCATTAAAATGTTTTACCACATGTGACTCCTACATGTGACTGCAGTGGGGTATTTATGACCATTTGGTTCTTTAAGTTTGCGTTTCCATTACAATAATAATTTTGTTTTGCATTTCAAAACACAAAAAAAGGGTTTTAGCGCCCTCTGGGGGCTGAATGTAGCAGATCCAGAGGTCCCTCAGAAAAAGATATGAATTAATTTCCCTTTTAATATTTTGGGAAATGTTCCTTCATAAACGACAAATTAGATTTTTTTTTTTTTTCCCCAATTACTGTAAGTACAGCTGGTGAGGAATGTCGCTTGCTGCAACAAAGTAGTGCGGTCTGTAGCGTAGCATAGAGGAGGACTGTCTCCTGCTTAGTCTAATCAACTGTATGCCACTTTGGATAAGAGCGTCAGCCAAATGCCATTAATGTAATGTAATGTAAAAAGATTGCAGAATCAGTGAGAGAACAATGAAGAACGCTATTAAGCAAGTGGGCTCTGACTACCAATCTCTAATTCAACTGCACATACATTAATTAACTGCATCAATGTGAACTAGTGATTTCAAAATTGTGAAGGATGGAGCCAAATCAAGAAAGAATTCCGAAGCTCTCTGCACAGCTGTGAAAATCTGCTGCCATATCTCGTTCTTGTAGCCAGATATTCATAATCAAACACTTCAGGTGTGGTAAAAGTGCAGAGGCTAATTTCATCCTGAATGATCAATTCTTGTGAATTCATCACAAGCTACATCATCAATAGAGATTAGTGAGCCCACTCCAGAAGCAGCCATGCAAACCCAAGCCATGACTGTGCTTCACAGATGAGCTTGTATGTTTTGGATCATGAGCAGATCCCTTCTTTCTCCACACTTTGGCCTTTCCTTCAGTTTGGTAGAGGTTCATCTTGGTCTCTTCAGTCCATAAAACTTATCTGGCTCATCTCTGTACTTCTTTGCAAATTGTAATCTCGCTTTCCGATTCTTACTGCTGATGAGTGGTTTGCGTCTTGTGGTATAGCCTCTATATTGCTGCTCTCTAAGTCTTGTTTGAACGGTTGATTGAGATACCTTCACCCCTGCCCTGTGGAGATTGTCACTGACTGATGTTTTGGGGTTTTCCTTTATTGCTCTCACAATGTTTCTGTCATCAACTGCTGTTGTTGTCCTTAGTCGACCTATTTGATGTCTGATGGCTCAGTACGCCAGCAGTTTCTTTCTTTTTTAGGACATTCCAAGTTGTTGTACAAGCTATTTCCCCTCTTTTCGATTTCCCCGCTTCAAAATGGCCTAATTTTCTCTCTTCATGTTGGTTTATATTTTCTAACACAAATGCAGTCTTCACAGGCAAAACCCAAGGCGAGTAGACCTATCCATCTGTATATCCAAACTCACTGTTTGTTGAGTATTTATCTGTATAGAAGGTGGAAGAGGCTGTCCTAAATGCATCAAATGTTAACACAAATGAATAAAGTTCAGAAGTTTCTCAATTGTATCGCTGCAATAAGGTGTTTAGATAAATCAGCACCATTGTCTGCACTCTCAAGTAATTCAGTAAAATGGTGCTAAAATTACTACCTTTTTTCCCCATTCACAAAATTCATTTTAGTTCATTTCCTGAACTCAGCAAACTGAAATGGAATCAACTCCAACCCTCCAATCCTCTGCCCCCCGACTCAGTCTGTCAGTTCCCTGAAGGAGGATGTGTACTACACTCAGCCCACTTTACCCGCTGTTACATTTATAGTCTCAATAGCTCAAATGCTTTCTCTTATAGATTCCCCATGGAACACTGCAATAAGATTGGGAGCGGTTTTCTATATGATCATTTTCAGCACTTGATACTCTTCTGTCAGATGTTATCTTACCAAATAAATCCCTAATAACAATAATAATAGCAATATTATTTTTACTTCTGATGATTAATTGTATCATTTCATTTTTTAATCTAAAGCAATACAATTGGCTATCACTGTTACATTACCACTGAAGGTCATAGTCATCTATGCGTTGTTGTGATTCAGGTACAATTGGGGACTGGAAGAACAACCTTACGGTGGCTCAGAGTGAACGCTTCGACAAAGTCTTCCAGGAGAGGATGAAGGACTTCCCTCTGACCTTCGTCTGGGACATCAGTGAGCTCCGTGGCTGATGTTTCAGATGTCATCTACAAACTGGACAGAGTATACAGTGCAGTCCATAAGTATTTGGACAGTAACATACTTTTTGTTGTGCTCCCTGTACTCCAGCAAATTAACAGTTCAAATAAAACAACCACTATTAATGTGCAGGCTTTCAGCTTTAATTTGATGGCATCCATACTGGGTAAACCATGTAGGAATTACAGCCCCTTTCATCGATAGTCCCTCCACTAGTTTTTATAAAATAGGACATGAAGTTAGAAAGATAACTGTACAATATTACATGCACATACCAGGGGACAACGACAACAAGCGACAAGTTACATTCTCCGTTGTTACGGAAACAGTGAAGGACACATGACATAAGGGCCTAGTCGTGTGCACATTCACAATGTAAAATCTTAATTCACAATTCATATAAAACATTGAAAAATACAGACTGAAAAACAGGCATCGCAGATAAAAACATACTTTTACATTTACATTTTAGTCATTTGGCAGACACATTTAATCCAAAGCGACTTACAAGTGCATCCAACAAGTTAAAGCATCACATCCATAACTAGTAAAATACACATAAGTGCTGTTATAAACAAAAATACAGTACTACATAATACAATACTGAAGTCCAAATATCAGCTTTAGCTGGCATGGACAATTGTTTAAAGGTACAATAGGTAAGATTTTTGTGTAAAAACATTGTACATCCTTTCATATCGTTGAAAAAGGCTCACTGACATGTTGACTCACCCTCAGTCCGTGTTTATAGTCTTTACATTTCTAAATATACAGTTGACGGGCTGTCACTCTGTATCAAAACGCTGCACAGCTGGATAACAATACATTGGGTGAAAATTTGTTCTAATTGCCGCTGGCCATATTGCACTCCAGACATTCGATCACTGAAAACCTGTACACTATTGCTTATTATCCAAGCGAAGACTACATACCTAGTTATAAAACAATACCAGTTCGCTACCGGTAGCAACAAACAAATTAGCGATATTGAGCTCCACGAATTTTTCTCGGGGTAAATTCGGCAATAGCGAATTTGCTTGTTGCTAACGATAACGAACTCGTGTCGTTTTATAACTAGATATGAATTCTCCGCTTGGATACGAACCAATAGTAGCCTATACAGAGTTTCAGCGATCGCTTGTCGGGAATTTGGACAGCTACACGTTCTGTTTGTTTCTTTACGTGTTCAATCATGCGTGTTTAGCTAAACTTTAATTTGTCTCAAATGTCTCAGTTATATAGCCAGCTAGTTACATAGCCAAGTACGTTGCTTGCTCATAATATTGCCTAGTTGACTAGCTAAAGCAAACCTCAAAAATACAAAAACATATAAATAGTGTTGTGTCGCACACAAAAGACAATATTTCATAAAGTCATCTGTTCGGCGCACATTTTCTTAATAGAACACTACGAAAAGACGTGTGTAAGAAGAGGAAAAAAAATCTTGTTAGCAAAATAAATGTCAAACAAAGATCTTTCCACCATTCCCTACATTTATAACAGATTTGAGACCTGTATAAAGTATTTTAAAAAGTAAGTAAAGTGTTGTAAAAAAAACGAAACAGTGAAGCTATAGGTATCCTGTGTGTGAGTGATCTGAAACAAATTTTCCTATAGTATTTCATGATAAATTAGGAATTTGAACCAAAGAGTTTGGAAGTGCAAGATTGCTTCAAAGATGTGGATGCACAATGCACAATGAAAATTGCGACTATTAGCGCCAAAGTGATCGTAAAAAACTGTACCAGGGAGCAAAATCCCGGATGTATCGTTCCTGAAACATCCGCTTTACCTCCCTAAGGAACAGGCAGGTTAAGGCCATTCCCAAGAAAATTCTAATTTTTCTTTTTAAAACATGCTTTGATAAACTCATCCAACAGCCCTCTATAAGTGTTTCAGAAAGAGGAGACCGCACAGGGGAGCGCTGGAGGGCAGCTCAGAGCTAAAATACACATTTCAGAGATCACATAACATTACCCAATTGAATGAATGTAAAACCCTTCCTTTCATAGAAGATGCATGAGTTTCTGAGTTTCCTAGCCGGTCTCCCAGCGTGCGCCATCAAGCCCCTCCAGCTGGTCCAGAATGCTGCAGCCCGCTTGATCACCAGTCAGCCCAGGTCGGCTCATGTCACCCCGCTTCTCATTGGCCTCCACTGGCTTCCTATTGCCGCACGCATCCGATTCAAGGCCCTAGTGTTGGCATTTCAGGCTGCTAAGGGGACTGCCCCACATTACATACAATCCCTGATCACTCCCTACTCCCCAGCTAGACCACTCCGGTCTGCCAGCTCTGGTCGCCTTACAGTTCCCTCTCTACGGGCACCTGGCGGTCGAGCTGCACGTTCACGCCTGTTTTCCGTTCTGGTTCCTCAGTGGTGGAATGACTTGCCTACCGCTGTCAGGACAGCAGAATCCCTCCCCCTATTTCGACGCAGACTCAAAACACACCTCTTCAAACTCTACCTTAGTCCTCCCTCCTGATTTACCCCGCCCCCCCCCCTTCTGATACCCCTATCCCTGTCTAACCCCCCCCCCCCCCCCAAAAAAAAAAAAAAAATTGCACTTATGATGACGACTATATGTTTAGAACAGCAGTCCAGGTGTATTTTCCTAGTTCTGGATGTGATGCTTTGACTTGTGGTAGAACCTATGCACTTGTAAGTCGCTTTGGATTAAAAGCGTCTGCCAAATGACTAAAATGTAAATGTAAAATGAATGCTACAGTGCACTGGGCACCATATTCACTAGCTAGAAACCCCTCGCTCTTCCCACCTCTCCAGTTCATTCCATTTGAAATAACGGTCACTGGCTTGGTAAGGTAGCCATCGTTAGCCATCTAGCTAGCTCTAGCGAATAACAGCTGTAACTTAGCTGGCTAAATGCTGCTCTGGTTACTGGCCAACATATATTAGCTAGACAAATCATACAACAAAGCAAACTACTTCGATATAGGGTTAGATATACTTAGCTGTATACACTTGTTTGTGACTCAGCTAGCAGTATTCCTCTCATGTTTATGTTAACTAATGTTAGGCTACTAGTGTTCGCTAGCTTGCTAGCTTAGCAAAATGATTGAAGTGTTATTTATGTATTATAAAAGTCACAGATATCATACCGTAAATTATTATTTGGGTTTTCTAATGGCTTACCTGTTCTCAAGCCGAGCTAAAATTAAATGTCTCTTACGGTCTCTCCTCAAGTGCATCGATGCATATAGCTTGCGTGATGGCGCCCTCCAGAGTAACTGAAAACATCTATCTGAGCTGCGGTCAGTCAACGTCCATCCATCCATCCATTATCTGAACCCGCTTATCCTGAACAGGGTCGCAGGGGAGCTGGAGCCTATCCCAGCATACATTGGGCGAAAGGCAGGAATACACCCTGGACAGGTCGCCAGTCTATCTCAGGGCACACACACCATTCACTCACACACTCATACCTACGGGCAATTTAGACTCTCCAATCAGCCTAACGTGCATGTCTTTGGACTGTGGGAGGAAACCGGAGTACCCGGAGGAAACCCACGCAGACACGGGGAGAACATGCAAACTCCGCACAGAGAGGCCCCGGCCGACGGGGATTCGAACCCAAGACCTCCTTGCGTTAACTTTCCTTAACTTTTCCCATTCATTCTCAACGGAAGTTCTTATCACTTCGGATGCGATATATTCTGGGCCGCACGTTGATATCGCGGCGCTGTTCCGAGAAAAACCAATGACGTCCTTACAGCGCGGATTCCTTAACTTTTCCCATTCATTTTCAACGGAAGTTCTTATCCATGGGCTCCTTTTGGTAAGTCTTATTTAGATAATTATTTTGGCATTAACGGGTCCTCGAATGATATTCATGTTGTTGAGGTATTCCCGATGTATTATTGTTATTTTGAATGTTCCAATTGTTCGTTTTTTTATGAAAATTACAGGTAAACGGGATAATGTCTCTGCATGTCTGCTTCTCAACGTCGTAGCCAGCTACATTAACATGCTATCACATTACGGTTTTAAAATATCACCGTCATTAATAGTATTGACAATTTGTATACACGTTTGATTCGTGAAGGTTTAGACATAAAATGTATTATTGTTGCTCGTATTTCACTGGCAATTGTTTATTGACATTGGCCTAACTTACTGTCATTCAGACATCTTGGTATATGTTCCTTTATTTTCCATTAATATATTATTATTATTATTGTTGTTGTTGTTAACTTGCCCATATTATGTAGTTGCCCAGCTAAGTACTTAAATAATAGAGCAGTTTCCACAATTATTATATTATACAATATTTACACCCATGTTACCTTAAATTATATGAATGTACAGTAAATACATATACTTTTTGTTCTGTTTTTTCTTTGTTTAGTACAACAATGACTGTAATGCCAGGCATTGTAGTATAATTAGGCACACAGTATAATTAGTATAGGTCTCTTGGTTACTTTCATACATTTGATAACTAACGTTACTTTGATATCTCCAGGTGATCAGCATGTGGAGGCGTCTATATTTTCTCCCAGGTAGGCGCAGATGTACATCCGAAGAGGTCTGTGAAGTCCTTGGCAAAATCGGAACAATACCAGTACCTCAGGAGACCCAGCCTTCACCTTCCCTCCTGCCCTGGCTATTCCAACTGCCCCAGTCCCAAGCCCAGTCTCCTTTAATACCTATGCATATCCACCATGCTAATATTGTTACAAACAACAATATATAGTTATTCATTGATATTTTTGTTGCTGTTGTTGTGTTTATATGTTCATAAGAATTGTAATATGCAATGCCCTCCGTAATGCTTGGGATAAAAACATTAATTTAGCTCAGTACACCACAATTTAATATTCATAAACAAACGATTCAAAGTGCAAGTTCTCATATATGTTTGGGACATATTTATGTGATGTAAATTACAGTCATGTTTACTGCATATTTTCTGTCTGCATGACTGGTTGAAGTCTGTGACCCACTGAGACATGACTGTGGTCTTTTGTGGACAGTAGTCTCTGACACATCCACGCCTGCCTCCTGAAGGGTGTTTCTGATCGGTTGGACACATGTTTGGGATTTTTCTTCATTATGATGAGAATTCTTCAGCTATCAGCTGTAGAGGTCTTACTTGGCTTGCCATGCCCTATGCCCCATTACATGTTCTCTCTCCTTAATGCTGTTCCAAACAGTTGATTTTGTTACACCTAAGGTTTGGCATAACAAAGCAGACATTACAGACTTTTTATTTTAATTTTTCAGTCTCATAATGGCTTCCTTGACATTCATTGGAATTTGGACATTCTGGCCCTCATGTTTAATGCCAACAATAATACAAACCAAAGGCAAGAAAAAGCTGAGAAAAATATGATGTTTATTGTTACTATATATAAAACACACTGTAATTTCAATATGGTGAAACCAAAGTCTGTAAACATGCCCTTCAATATTTCCTGAGAATATGCATTTTTGATTACAAATCTAAAATTGTGGAGAACAGAGCCAAATAAAAAAATGTCTTTGTCCTAAACATTACAGATGGCACTCTATATAACATTGTAATCTTTTTTTGTGTATGTAATAAATTGCAATCATTGATCTAATGTCAGTAGTGATGTAATGTCAGTTCTACATCTAATGTAGAACTTTCCACATATTGTTATACACTGCTATTTTCACATACATACTACTGTACTACTTTTATGTTGCCTCATTGTGTAAGTGTAAATATGTTTATACGGTTCTGTACTTTAATGAGCTATACCCTTCACCTCAGTTACATATTTTGCATGTTCTATTTGAAAATATACACTCACTTTATTGGGTATTTATTAGATGTATTAGGTCTTCTGCTGCTGTAGTCTATCCACTTAGAGGTTTGACGCATTGTGTGTTCAGAGATCTGTTCACTGATGTTATGTGCAGTTATTTGCATTACTGTCACCTCCCTGTCAGCTTAGACCAGTCTGTACCTTCTCCATTACCTCACTCATCCTCAAGCCATTTCCGTCTGCAGAACTGCCGATCACTGAATGTTTGTTTGTTTTTCGCACCATTCTGAGTAAACTCAAGAGACTGTTGTGGATGAAAATCCCAGGAGATCAGCAGTTACAGGAATACTCGTACCTTGCACCAACAATCATGCCACAGTCAAAATCACTATTGGTGGATATGAACATGAACTGGAGCTCCTGACCCATATCTGCATGATTTTATGCATTGCACTGCTGCCACGATTAGGTAATCGCATGACTAAGTAGGTGTACAGGTGTTCCTAATAAAGTTCTCAGTGAGTGGATATTTTGGCAATTGTCTGTATCTGTGTGCATGGATAGTAGACAAGTTGTAAATATTGTTCTCCTTCAGTTGCCATAAAAACTTTTACCCAATCCAACCAGCTGCCTGCCTTTCATTTTATTTCCTGCTTGATATTATTAATTTGAATGTAAAGTTTGTCAGGATTAGAAGATATTAAATGATGTACTTCATTATCTGTCACGACCTGGCTCATTGGCCGTGACAAAGAGGGAGACGCACACTGACGCATTTAAAAAACAAGGTCAAATTTATTTGAAATAACCAGTTAACAAAAATGTGTAGTGTGAAAGTCAGTTGCATCAGTAGTGTGAGTGAGTGGATGTGTGAAAAGTATGCTGAAGCAATGTTGTCTAATGCAAACCCAAAAAGAACCAACAGGTATGTGGGAAGAGAGTTCCCTCCTTCAGACAAGAGTCAGGTACATTTTAACATCTGGTCACAGGTGCTTCCAATTGCGCAAATGACCTGGTGCTCCGCCAACAAGGCACCTGTGAAGTAACGCCAGAATAAGTAGCACAGAGCAGGGGGCCGTAACGTATCCCTAATTTTAACAATTTAATAGTATTGACAATTTGTATACACGTTTGATTCGTGAAGGTTTAGACATAAAATGTATTATTGTTGCTCGTATTTCACTGGCAATTGTTTCTTGACATTGGCCTAACTTACTGTCATTCAGACATCTTGGTATATGTTCCTTTATTTTCCATTAATATATTATTATTATTATTGTTGTTGTTGTTAACTTGCCCATATTATGTAGTTGCCCAGCTAAGTACTTAAATAATAGAGCAGTTTCCACAATTATTATATTATACAATATTTACACCCATGTTACCTTAAATTATATGAATGTACAGTAAATACATATACTTTTTGTTCTGTTTTTTCTTTGTTTAGTACAACAATGACTGTAATGCCAGGCAGTATAATTAGGCACACAGTATAATTAGTATAGGTCTCTTGGTTACTTTCATACATTTGATAACTAACGTTACTTTGATATCTCCAGGTGATTGAGAGCGTGGCAGTGGGGGATTTCCTTTAGGTGTGATTGAGAGCGTGGCAGTGGGGGACTTCCTTTAGGTGTGATTAATAGCGTGGCAGTGGGGGATTTCCTTTAGGTGTGATTGAGAGCGTGGCAGTGGGGGATTTCCTTTAGGTGTGATTGAGAGCGTGGCAGTGGGGGATTTCCTTTAGGTGTGATTGAGAGTGTGGCAGTGGGGGATTTCCTTTAGGTGTGATTGAGAGCGTGGCAGTGGGGGATTTCCTTTAGGTGTGATTGAGAGCGTGGCAGTGGGGGATTTCCTTTAGGTGTGATTGAGAGCGTGGCAGTGGGGGATTTCCTTTAGGTGTGATTGAGAGCGTGGCAGTGGGGGATTTCCTTTAGGTGTGATTGAGAGCGTGGCAGTGGGGGATTTCCTTTAGGTGTGATTGAGAGCGTGGCAGTGGGGGATTTCCTTTAGGTGTGATTGAGAGCGTGGCAGTGGGGGATTTCCTTTAGGTGTGATTGAGAGCGTGGCAGTGGGGCAGCAGACCTGGGACCGTGTCGGCCGCTCAGGGAAGAGGGGCTGTGGTGACGGCTGTGGAATGGCGAGAGGGAGGAGGAGGCAGCTGCCCATAGTGCAGCACAGAGTGTGGGGAGTGTGGAGCACAGGGGGAGGGGGACTTACCAGTGTGTGGTGTAGTGGGTCTTGGTGCAGTGAGGACACTTAAACCCACTACACCCCACACTGGTAAGTACTCTGGGGAGGGTGGGGGGGGTATTACCAGTGTGTGGTGTAGTGGGTCTCGGTGCAGTGCGGACACTTAAACCCACTACACCCCACACTGGTAAGTATACTGGAGAGGGTGGGGGGGGGTATTGCCAGTGTGTGGTGTAGTGGGTCGCCATGCAGTGCGGACACTTAAACCCAGTACACCCCACACTGGTAAGTACTCTGGGGAGGGTGGGGGGGGTATTACCAGTGTGTGGTGTAGTGGGTCTCGGTGCAGTGCGGACACTTAAACCCAGTACACCCCACACTGGTAAGTACCCCCACCTTCTGTGCTCCACACTCACTCCACTCTGTGCTCACTCTCGGACCCTCTCCTGAGCCTGCCCACATGGCACAGACCACCCCAGTGTGAGAGGGGGGTCCACACACACTCACACACACACACACACACACGCACACTCACACACACATGCTCACACAGACACACACACACTCTCACACACACACACACACACATACATACACACTCACATACACACACACTCACACACATACACACACATTCACACACACACACTCTCACAGACACACACACATACATACACACTCACACTCACATACACGCACACACTCACACATACATACACACTCACATACACACACACTCACACACACAAACATGCACACACACACTCACATACACACTCACACACACACATATGCACACACACATACACACACTCACTCACACACACTCACACATACATACACACTCACATACACACACTCACACACACAAACATGCACACACACTCACATACACACTCACACACACACATACACACACTCACACATCCACACACACACAAACACACACTCACATACACACACACACTCACACATACATACACACTCACATACACGCACACACACTCACACATACATACACACTCACATACACACACTCACATACACACACACTCACACATACATACACACTCACATACACGCGTGCACACACACACACTCTCACACACATTGCGTGTGTGAGAGTGTGTGTGTGTGCGCGCGTGTATGTGAGTGTATGTATGTGAGTGTGTGTGTGTATGTGAGTGTGTGTTTGTGTGTGTGTGTGACAGTGTATGTGAGTGTGTATGTATGTGTGAGTGTGTGTGTGTGTGTGCGCGCGTGTATGTGAGTGTATGTATGTGTGAGTGTGTGTGTATGTGAGTGTGTGTTTGTGTGTGTGTGTGACAGTGTATGTGAGTGTGTATGTATGTGTGAGTGTGTGTGTGTGTGTGTGTGAATATGTATGCGTGTGTAGAGTGTGTGTGAGAGTGTGTGTGGATGTGTGTGTGTTTATGTTTGTGTGTTCATGTGTGTGACAGTGTGTGTGTGTGTGTATGTGAGTTTGTGTGTGTGTGTGTGTGTGTGTGAGAGAGTGTGTGCTTGTGAGTGTGTTTGTGTGTGCATGTATGTGAGTGTGTGTGTGTATATTTGTGTGTGTGTGTGTGTGAGTGTGTATGTGTGTGTGTGTGTGTGCATGTGTGTGACAGTGTGTGTGAGTGTGTGTGTGTGTGTGTGTGCGCCTCGGTGTGTATGTGAGTGTATATGGTGTGTGCATGTGTGTATGTGTGTGCGTGTGCCTCTGTGTGCATGTGAGTGTGTGTGTGCACCTCTGTGTGTATGTGTGTGCGTGTGCCTCTCTGTGCATATGAGCGTGTGTGTGCACCTCTGTGTGTATGTGTGTGTGCCTCTGTGTGTATGTGAGTGTGTGTGCACCTTTGTGTGTATGTGAGTGTGTGTGTGTGCGTGTGTGCCTCGGTGTGTATGTGGTGTGTGTGTGTGCCTCTGTGTGCATGTGTGTGCACCTCTGTGTGTATGTGAGTGTGTGTGCACCTCTGTGTGTATGTGAGTGTGTGTGTGTGCGTGTGTGTGCCTCTGTGTGTATGTGAGTGTGTGTGCACCTCTGTGAGTGTCTGTGTGTGTGTGTGCACCTCTGTGTGTATGTGAGTGTGCCTCTGTGTATGTGAGTGTGTGTGCACCTCTGTGTGTATGTGAGTGTGTGTGTGTGCGTGTGTGCCTCTGTGAGCATGTGAGTGTGTGTGCATGTCGGAGCTGATTGAGACGCTATTGGTATGATATACACCTACGTGTCTACGCACTTCCTGTTTGTGGTGTTGTGTGTTTGCAAAGGGACGAAGGAGATTAAGTGTTGTTTTTAAGTAGATTTGCTTTTAAGGTGAAAACCTTTGTTGCCGTTAGGGGACAGAGAGGGAATTTCCCCCTTTTTTTCCTTTTTTAGCACTCGGCTGTATGCCGGTTAGATAATCAGACCCTATCAAGCTAACAAGGTTTTTTTCTGGGGGTTTTCGCCCTCTTGGAAGCAAATCCTGTTGGTAGTTAGTTTGCCTCCATCGGAAGGGTTACCAGTAACTTAGTTGTAAGTATAAACGTAGTCTGGATAATATTTTGGGTGTATTGTTGTCCGGATAAAAATAAAGGACTAGCTAGTTGGCTAGCTACGTATTACATGTGTGTGAGTGTGTGCGCCTCTGTGTGTATGTGTGTGCGTGTGTGTGAGTGTGTGTACCTCTGTGTACGTGTGTATGAGTGCGTTGATCCCCATGTGGCCTGGGGTTATTCGGTGGGTGGGGCCACCACACGAGCAGGGGGGTGATGGAGACGGGAGGGGGGGTCAGAGCGGGGTGGCTGCCCTGTCATGAGTGGTTTCTATAATTAAAGACGCTGCTTACCTTATCCCTGTGTCCTGGCTGTTTGTGGTGGGTGGATTCCAGTACCTGTGGTGGGGGGGTAGCAGGGGAGGCTAGTGCCACTCCTGACCCTCCGACATATGCTCACTACAGACTGCTAGTCTAAGTCACGTATGCTCACTACAGACTGCTAGTCTAAGTCACGTATGCTCACTACAGACTGCTAGTCTAAACCTCCACTCCTGCTTCGCCCTCATGTTCATTACATTACATTACATTATGGGCATTTGGCAGACGCTCTTATCTTGAGCAACGTACAGTTGATTCGACTAAGCAGGTGACAATCCTCCCCTGGAGCAATGCAGGGTTCAGGGCTTTGCTCAAGGGCCCACCGGCTGTGCAGATCTTATTGTGGCTACACCGGGATTAGAACCACCAACCGTGCGTGTCCCAGTCATTTACCTTAACCACTACGCTACAGGCCGCCCCTCATTAGACTATCGTATATCGGCAGCATGGTGGACCAGTGGATAGCACTATCACCTCACAAGAACGTCCCGGGTTAGAATCTGAACGGAGCCTTTCTGTATGGAGTTTGCAGGTTCTTCCCATGTCTGCGTGGGTTTCTTCCGGTTTCCTTCCAAATCCAAAGATATGCTGTCAACCGATCCCATACAAATAACTGTGTCCTGTGCTGCCGGATCTGTTCTGGGTGTACCCCTCTGGGGGTGTCTGCTTCCTCCTCCTGGTCTTCTCCGTCCATGCCAGGAGGTCTTCCAGAACAGAGCCATACTGCCGAACATGACTGTGTTGCCTTCTAAGATTGTTATGAAGATTCTTACTTTGACTACAATGGTCCTGACTGAAGCGAGGTTGAAAAAGGAAGTCTTTATGATGAAGTGGAGGATATTAACAGCTAGTTAGAGAGACTGGTCTGTGATTTTACTGCAGAAACAAAGGTCTGGTCTGGCAAAAATTAAAAAGAGTTTTTCATCCACCAGACAGTCGCTGGTTAAACAAAAACAAAAAGTGAAATAATTAACACATTTCCAGAATGGAGAGCTTGTGATTAATGGGATCTGTGACTTTGCACAACACCAAAGACACACCACTGAGGGGTCACTAGTACCAACACTAGATTCTGCACTGCTGTATGCAGATTGGCTTTTTGTTCGCTTATTCTGCCACTAATTAAACAACGGTGAGCCAGCCTTATTCAGCGCTTCCTCATAACTTCTCCATCCAATGTTGAAATGTTCAGGTGATTTTCGTCCAGAAAAGGGAGCAAAAAAGCGGTAGAATCTGTAGTAGCCAACCCATCCAATTCACCACTCCACCAGGAAAAGAGGTCCGTCATTTTAATGTTTTCTTTTCATTTTAATGCCTTGACCTATGATGTTATCGAGTTTAAATGAAGTATAAAAGTATATAATAATAATAATAATAATACATGTCCTCCTTCTCCATCTTTTGGCCACATGCTTTTCAGACAGGCCTACAGTAAACAAGCAAGTGAACACAGACACAGGTTGGCAGTGTGTAAAGGCTTGAAATCCACTCTAAAATTAAGCACCCCCTATATTTAGCATTGTACTGAATCGAAATAACCTTTTATACTTTGGAAATTGTCTTCCAGACCGCTAGGGAGAGCTTCTTGCTCGCGAACAATATATTATGCGTTTACTTCGTGGATTTTCAAATAAATCTACCGTTGTAACGCTAAACAACTTCATCACGTGTCGTGTCCCTTATTATACACTACAGGTTGATTAGATTTCGAAAGGATAACAATATCTAGCATCTAATTATTATAAAGGTTTTGATTAAGTTCGTGTAGTGTGTTAAGAAATGTGTTTTAACAAGCGCTGTCCAGTCTTCTTCGACAGAGCTAGCCACTATCTAACCACATAGCTAACGTAACGTTAACGTCTGTGCTAATACTAATGTTCCGTTATCGTTGGTCACATGTTGGGATATATTGTGAATTATCGCGAACGTTATTCTAAATTGAGTGATGTATTTTCAGTTTGAATCCTTTGAGGTTTACGTTTGGAATAACGTTATTGGTGCAATGATTCGGTGTAAGATTTCTGTTAAGTAAATGGGAAGACTAATAGTCTGACGTGACGTAGCAGATACATTGAAGAGTTGATAAAATGGCGGTCGCTGTGAGTTGGTTAATCGTAAAGAGTGATTGTTGCACAATGAGTTCATATACAAATTATACGGAGTTCATGAATGTGTGTTATTAAAACAATTCTATGGGTTGTGTGTTGAAATGAGATCTCAACAACTAAAATAAGAGTGTTGATAATCAGTAGGATCAGTAATTAAGTTATTAAGAGTATGTAGCAATATGCAGCAATCTCAAGGGTCCAAACTAGTGCATTAATCACACTGAAGAGTAATTAATTTAAATGCTCTATTGTTGCCCTGTGTGTGTATAATTTATGGTTATTGTTACGCGATACTTAATTAACCTAAAAGGAGGGAGTTCAGCACATTATTATACATTATATTATACTGGACTGTGTCATTACATGAAATGGGAAAATAAAAGGTGATTCATTTTCTTACTGTAACTACTGATTAAACCACATAGCTAACAGAAGGATGTTGTAGGTGGCTTAATTTGGCCCGCTTCCATCGCCCACTAGTCACGCCAGCTCATATTCCCTCTTTCCATATTCTCCCAGCTCCATCCACATATTACTGCCTTCCTCCTCTCTGACACTATAGCTTTTTTTTTTTAGCAAAATCAACTCAGGTTCTTCCCAGACTGGGGTATGCTCCAGGGCCTCCTTCCTCCTTCCCTCTTGGGCCTCGTCAAGGCTGGGGGGAAGCACAAAGGGATAGGGTAAGTTGACGGCGCTTTATTAGGCTCACGTGTCCGTCGGTAAAGGTGGGGTCTCCTGTAAGGTCAATCCTCCGGGTACGGCAGGGCGCAGACGGTCCTTCCTCTCTCTGCCTCTTACTTTCTCAGAATAGGCACCGACCGCGCCTTAAATATCCTCCCCTGCTCGTTATGGGAAAAGGGCTGCAGCTGCGTTAGTACTTTTCCATAGTGTTCACTCACGTGTGCTGTCCAGGGTCCTGGACTGCAGGTAGAGGTGTCTCTCTCCATGGTGCTGATCTCCCCATCACCTCTCTAGGGAAATACACTCCTTCACATACCTCTCCCAATGTGTAACGGTTGTGTGGTTGCGTGGTGCGGGTCCTTCGGGGGTTTTCCACCTGCAGGAGCAGGGGCGCCACATATCCCCCCCCCTCAGCTCCAAGCCACGGGCGGGAGCGTCTGCCCCTAGGCCATCCTCTCTCCTGGACTCTGGTTCTGGTGCAGCTTCCCAGCGCGATGCTCCACCTTGAACCAGTAGGGTTGCAACTCTAAAAACCAGCGGGTCACTCGGGCGTTGCTGTCCCGGTTAAGGTACATCCACTTTAGGGGGGCATGATCGGTCACCAACAAGAACTCACGGTTGAGTAGGTAATAGCATAATTTACAAACCGCCCTTTTGATGGCGAGGCATTCCTTCTTGACCGTGGCGTAATTCCTTTTGTGGCTGAGGAGTTTCCGGCTGATGTACGTCACGGGATGCTCCACTCTGTCCTGGATCTGCCCACTTCCGACACATCTGTCTGCAGGACAAAGGGTTTCTGAAAGTTGGGAGTGATTAGTACGGGTTCCTCCCCCAGGGCGGCCCGTAAGTCCTGGAAGGCTGCGGTGGCGAGGGGGTTCCACTGGACCCGGTTGGGCTGCTCCTTTTTGGTGAGGTTGTGTAGCGGGGCTGCTCGTGCTGCAATCTCGGGAATAAACTGTCGGTAGTACCCCACCAGACCCAGGAACATTCTCACCTGCTTCTTGGTGGCCGGTTGGGGCCAGGTGACAGTGCTATCGACCTTGTTCTCCTGGGGCTTCACCCATCCCCTCCCGACAGTGTGGCCGAGATAGGCCGCTTCCTCCAACTCGAGCCGGCACTTTGCAGGGTTAGCTGTCAGCCCGGCCTCCCTCAGGGACATCAGCACAGCTTCGACCCTGCTGATATGACTGTCCCAGTCGGTGCTGTGGATGATGATGTCATCCAGGTAGGCTGCCGCATACATCTGGTGGGGCCGCAATACCTGGTCTATCAATCTCTGGAACGTGGCCGGGGCTCCATGCACGCCAAAGGGCAGTACTGTGTCCTGGTAGAGGCCCGTGGGGGTCGCAAAGGCCCCGAGGGGTTAGGGGAACTTGCCAATATCCCCGCGTCTGGTCCAGGGTGCTGATGAATCATGCGGGTCCCAGCCGCTCAATGAGTTTATCCACTCTCGGAATGGGGTACGCGTCACATAGGGAGATATCGTTCAGCCGGCGGAAGTCATTACAGAACCGCTAGCTCCCATCTGGCTTGGGGACCAGCACCACGGGACTGGACCAGGCACTGCGGCTTTCCTCAATGACCCTGACGTCGAGCATTTTCCTCACCTCCTCCTGTATGGTGTGTCTGCGAGCTTCTGGGATACGGTAGGGTCGTAACTTTACCGTCTTCCTGGGTTCAGTGCAGTGAAAAGAGGAGATAGGGTAAGAGCTGGTCCCAGTCTTTACCGTCAGTCTCGATCATCTTCCTCAGCATGCATTTAGGGGTTTGTTGAACCTCTCCACTAGCCCGTCGGTTTGGGGGTGGTAGACAGAGGTCCGCAGTTGGGTCACGTGTAGCAGCCAGCACATCTCTTTTAGGACCCCTGACATGAAGCACGTTCCTTGGTCTCTCAGGAGTTCCTCCGCTATCCCGACCCTGCTAAAGAGCAGGAACAACTTCTTGGCGACCGCCTTTCCTGTCGCGGTCCTCCTGAAGGGTACATCAATGACCGGCAGGGGGATTAGTGGGTTTCAAAGCTTTTTTCCCCCCGGGCCAATAGAACCTCGCCAGGATCCTCTCGTAGGTCTTTTCCATTCCTAGATGGGCTCCCAGCAGGTGAGTACGCCCCAAGTAAAGGACTCGGGACACAAACGGTTGTGGAACGAGCAGCTGCTCGACCTCCTCCCCCTGTGGGTTACAGACTCGATAGAGCAGGTCATGTTTTACCCTGAAGAAGGGATAAGCTGGTGTACTCACCGCCCCTTGTGGTACCCCGTTAATGTCTCGTGCGTCTCTCCAGGCTTGAGCGAACTTTGGCTCGTTTAGTTGGGCGGTGCCAAAGCGGGGCCATCCGAGAAGGCCAAACGGACTTCTCTCTCCGGGGGCGGGGCCTCCCCGAGCTCTTTTCTGGAGGCAGTAATGTTTCCACTGGTGGCCGGGGCGCTTGGTTGGCGTTCCCTCTCTGGTGGTGGGGCCTCTACTTCACTGTCCCCGGACGTCGCGGCCCAGACTGGTTTGGGGGTACGGAGGGCAGCCCGTCGGGGCCGTCGTGGCCTCATCTCGTTCGGAGACCAGGGCCCCTCCTCCCAATAGGTCCGGAACAACAGGCAGTCTCTTCCCATTAACACAGGGATGGGTAGATTTGGTACTACTCCCGCTCTTACCGAGTGCGTCCCCCGTGGGGTGATTAGGTCCACCCACACCGTGGGGTATTTCCGGGTGTCTCCATGGATGCAAGCCACAGCCACCTCTTCACCCCTCTCTTTTCCCGCAAAGTCTGGTCGCAGCAGGGTGATGGCGCTGCCCGAGTCGAGCACTGCTTCAGTGTCCCGGCCCCCCACTCGTATCGGGAATCTGGGGGCCTCCGTACTCTGGAGCGCCCAGCAGGTGGTCAGGTACAGGCAGGGGTGTGCTGGGCCGCTTGAACCACTGGCGGTGGGCATGGACACCTCCTTCCCAGGGCAGTTCCTGGCTAGATGCCCCTCCTCTCCGCAGTTGTTGCATCTCCACTCAGGCTGTGGTCTCCCCGCGTCGGGTCTGCCCCGGCGATTCGGGTCAGGGCGTTTTCAGTTTTCTCTTTTTTTTGTCTCTCTCCAGGGTATTGCTGATAGCGCCCCCCCTCAGGGCAAGGGTAGGGGAAAACGGGAGAAAATAAACTAAGGTTCTTCCCAGACCGGGGTATGCTTCAGGTATGCTCCTACCGAGTTAGTACTTTTCCATAGTGTTCACTCACGTGTGCTGTCCGGGGTCACACATGCCGGATCTTTTACATGTTTTGATTCTCAGACAACTGATGATTAAAATGAAGGAAAACTCCTGTGTTGCTAAGATAACCATTAGGATCACTCATTTACCCACAGTGCAGCAGTCTGCAGTAGAACGTTCTGTGCAGCGTATGATTGGATAACACTGGAATAGTGAAGATGACGTTATTAAGAGGAAGCAGGTCTCACAGAGCACAGTGTGGTGCAGTCTGTAGGGCAGCTGTGAACCGTCCTGTGTGTTTGGGGGTTCAATCTTCTGCACCCAACCACACAGGGGAACATCACTAATACTATAACTCATTCTAATTCGAGGGTGGCCTGTAGCCTAGTGGTTAATGATAGGATTCGTTCACCTGTTGGGCCCTTGAGCAAGGCCCTTAACCCCACATTGCTCCAGGGGGGATTGTCCCCTGCTTAGGCTAATCAACTAAGTGTCAGCTCAATAACATGTAATGTAATGCACCATAACAAACCACAAACACACCAATCCATTAAAATGAATGCATCATTGGACAGGTTGTTATGATGTCCTTGTGTGAAAATAAAATGGTTGATTGTTAGCACCAAGTGAAGACAATATCATATAATTGTTTTTATGTTTTTTGTTACTTAAGAGCAACGGAAATTTCTTGGATATTTCATGAGATCATTGACTTTCAAAAATGATACTATGGCATCATAAAACACAGATGTGCTTTCCTTCCACTCTTTCAGTTCTCTTTATTTTAGCAAAGCTACATACAAACAGCATTTTTTCCTGTCCTTAATACCCTCTGCTCAACACAGTCGACACCCATTTTAGCTGCTCTGAAGCCAATTCAGACACTTACAGAACAAGATCATCTCAACTTCCTTTTTTGGTTAAACAAAAATAATCACAAAAATTATCAGCTAATCCTCATGAAATAAAGAAAAAAGCAGAATGCAGTGCAAGGGCTAATTAAAACCTCTCTGAATGAACAAAAAATAGAAACTGCCATTAATGCCACACATGCATACAGTTTAAAATGCATTTCTAAAGTTAGATTTGTATTAATTATACATTATTGGTTAAAATACAGTAAACTACCCAAGAGCCAAAACAAAAAGGTGCGCATGAATTCCAAGTCTGTAGCAATGGCCTTCTTATATTTATGATTCGCAAAAATATATTTTACCCACATCATAGCAGTTTGATGTACCGTTAACAACAATCTTCAGTTTAACTAATTGATTCAAGTTTCAGGCACAGACAGTCTCTCTGCTACAATGCTCCAGAGTTCAGTATACAGTGTGAGAAACAAGTCCTACCTGGCAGCACAGGGAGGAAGAGGAAGGAGAGGAAGAGTATCAGAGTAAGAGCCATATGTGCCTGACGGGTGTGTGTGTCTGTTAGAGACTCCAGCTCCCTTTAGCGTGAGTCTCACTTCCTGTTCCTCTCAGTGCCCACATCTTTGGTCCCTCGTACTCTGTAGTCTGTGCTCTCTCAGTGGCCAGAGCAGGGTAACTATCATTATCATTTCGTATTTATGTACTCCCGAGGTGGGCAAATAGCGCCATATCCATTTCTGGATTTCACACCAACTTCTGGCCTTAATTACATAATTAGCCTTTTATGACATCTGACATTTTAGCTGCATTTTTGGATGACTGGTCTTGTGTCCCCTGTTTTACTGTGATCTAATCTTTGAGAAAACCAGCGTTGGTGCATTCAGCCAATTAGTTCATTTAGCCAGGGTAATTGGTGGAAACAAAAACCTGCATACACCCCGGCCCACCAGGACCAGAATTGCCCACCCCTCTATTATACTGTAAACTGAAATGATTAATACAGTTACATCATTAAATTGTTATTCAGTGGCAATATTATTGTTATTTTTAATGATATATATTTGAAAGTCTATAGGTAATTTGTCATTTGTTAGCGCTCCTGGGAGATTGTGTTGGGAATGCTCTGGGGTCTTTTAAATAAAAATGTGATCGTTGTAATCTGTCCAGCAGAGGGCAATGGTTTTTTTTCAAGATAGGAAAATGATGGTGTCTTTTTTTGTCCAGTAAGAAAAAGCAAAGTCAAATATTTGTAATGCGGTCAATGGATGTATTTGATGCTCTCAAATAGGAATCCTCAGGTTCCACTTGTTGCTGAACATCCAGGCCATCTTCCTTTGGGCTTATGGACAAAATTCCTGTTGGTATGTAACTCTTTCGTCACGTTGCTGCCCCCTACTGAACAGACAGGGAACATTCACACAAAGGTATCAAGATAATTGGGGTTCCAATACGAGCACGCTTGAGCACAACTAGAAAAGGTTAAACGAAAAAGAGGAATAGGAATGTTTGTCAATGTGAAAGGGACAAAAAATAAATGCAAGTTCCACAGGTCACAGCACATGGCTTTAATATGTATCCCATAACATTTTGGTGCTGATATTTCATGATCAGTGAAACATATTTCTAAAATAAATCAACTGTAAATCCAAAAAAAGGTACCTGTGTGTTCTGCCCGGCAACTGAGCAGTAAATGACATCACCGGCTCTATCAGCTGCAGAACGGTGAGATGAGTGTGTGGTCTGCACAGAACAGGACATGCACAGATTTGGGTAGCAGTTCCTGAGTTCTGTGAAAGTTTAGACTGCAGCTACACACTGCAATTGACCCTGTGTACTGTGTGTCTAAAGTAAATCGAGGTTAAACAACTCCTGATCAGACATATACAGTATGTTCACCATTATCAGTGTGGAACTCTAAATTCTGATATTTACTGGCTGTGTAGCTGACTCTGAGATATGATGAACAATCTCACCTGTAGATTTTTCCGGACGACTGAGCTGTACAGGACCTCATCTGCAGGGTTTTCAGACGGCTGGGGCAGTAAAGGGGAACATGTTTCTGTTACTGAGCACGGTTAGGGGGTCGGCTCAATTTCATTCAGTCAATTCAGTCAATTCAAGTACATTATGTGAAAACTTCCCCATTGAGGATGATCCCATTAATCAATACATAAATCGATTGCCAAATATTGAATTAAATAGCTATATTTTTTAATGTCATTTCATTGCCTGACTGAACAGACAGTGGAATCGACCCCAACCCTGTCCGTGTTTCCCACTGCTACCAGAGCAGAGGAGAACAACATTAACTCACTAGTGAACATTCTGGAACATTTTCCCTCAACAAGCAGGCACAGAGGCCCATTTGTAATCTCTTATGATCAAGTGTAATATTTGCCAAGCTATCCGTATTGTAATAAAATTAAAGTGATTGCTAAGGAATACAGGATCTCTAAAGACATGTAGGAAGGAAGAGATGAGACTGAATATTAACAGTACGATTCTCTGCAAAGGCACTTTATAAATGTGTGAGAAATCCAGCCGCTACCCAACCTGTGACTGATGTGGACTTATTCTGTGTGGTGATGACTGTGTGTTGGTGAACACTGTGCTGTAGGTCACTTCATCTTCAGGGTCTGCAGTCTGCCAGGGGAGAGACACAACGTTGAACTCATAACAGCTGGTCTATCCGTACAGACCTCTACCTTTCATATTGTACAGAAGGGCCGTTCAACTGGTGGACCAGAGACAAGCAAGTCAGCCCATTAACAAGTAACAGTGAAACAACATCAATCTACAGAGAGATAAAAGAAACAAATGCACACATTTTGCTATGAACAGGGATAAAAGCTCGTCCTATAGAAAACACAATCTTGTCCAGACGAAGCTTAGTCTGTGTCAGTTAAACCGTTACTTAGTGTCTATAGACTTGCAGGTGCTGCTACTGGACATCTCCAACCAGAAACTGAAAGTGTGGCTGAAAGTATTCAACTTGAGATTTTTCTGAACGTAGTTTAGTTTGATAAGTGCAGCGTTTCTGTATATATGAATAAAGAACTATCACACTGTACTCTAGCAGTCATTTCTTCTACATGCCCACACCCCCACAATCACTGTATGTCCTTCTCCATTCTGCAGTTCTGTGTTTTGCGGATCAGGGGCCTCATTTATAAACGTTGCGTAGGCACAAAAGAATGCGTACTCCACTTTCTAAGCAAACTTTGGCATTTATAAAAAACGAACTTGACGGGAAAATGTGCGGTCCTCCGCGGAAACTCTGACCCATGCGTACGCACATTAACTAGAGAAATGATAAACTGTGCCTTTAATGCTCGTGACGTAAGACCAGGTAAACGGGAAGTGAAACAGGATGTAAAAAGGTATAAAGATTTGCCGGGAGTTGTGGCTGGGTATGGCTGCTTTAAGGACGTGCGTCGTCCCTGTTATACTTATTAAAGTGTTGTATTGTTGAATCTCGCTATACGGGTTCTCTCCCTTCCTAAGTGCCAACATTTGGCGACGAGAGAAGTCGAAAATGATACACAACAGATACCACTGTGTAAAATAAATCGAGATTGATTGTTGTTGATTGTACTCTTAAAGGGTTCTGAGTTTCTGCATGTTTACACTAGGACTCGGAACTATACTGTCCTCTCAGGTCCTCTTTGCACTTGTTCTTGTGTTTAATTTGTACGTCGCTCTGGATAAGAGCGTCTGCTAAATGCCATGCAATGTAATGTAATGTAATGTAAACACGTATCATATACGAAGAGTTAATTTGCAAAAACGGACAAAAGCCTCTCTTACAACGAATAAACAAACAGCTGTTTCAGCTGGAGTGCCCAAAAAATATGATTTAGGATGATAAATATAAACGGAGATGTTGTTGTACAATAATCCCTCAAATATGTAGACGAATTGTTAAACAATACTTCATGTTATTAAATGTATTCTCATAAATAATATGGTGAACAGTCGGACAAATTGCGCTGCACTGATGCCGTTTACAATGCGTCAGTCGGGCAGATACGAGCATAGTTTCATATATTGTTATATTCATATATTATGTTTCATAATGTGTTTATTGTTATAAATTTTTGTTCGTTTTATCTCTTAATTTTGTAACAGTGTTTTCAATGGTGCTAGACAAATAACGTGTATTATTATTATTATTATCATCGTCATCATCACATTCGTTGTGCAGAACTGTTCGTCATTTACAATCAATCAGGATAATTCGCACACTTGTAGCTTTTCAGAGGCAATCAAATGGCTGAAATCCCTTTTCTTGGCCTTCTTTTCAGCGTTTGCCATTGTTGTCTTTGTGAAATGCATATTCATTAGGGGTGTTTCACTGCCTATTTATAGGCAACTGTGGGCGGGACATGAAGCTGGCAAAGTTGCGCCACATTTAGAGTTGATTGTGATTTATAAAGGAAAACTGGCGTGGGACGTGCATACGCACGTCCTAGGTTTCATGCTTACGCAACCTTTTGACGTGAATCCTAAGCACAGTTTTATAAATGAGGCCCCAGGTCAAATTTTGATTGAAGTTTGATTGACATTCACTGACACTAACTGACATTGACCGACACTGACTGACACTCACTGACACTGGCTGACACTGACTGACACTCACTGACACTCACTGACATTGACCGACACTGACTGACACTGACTGACATTGACCACACTCACTAACACTGACTGACACTGACATTGACCGACACTGACTGACACTAACTGACACTGACTGACATTGACCGACACTCACTGACACTCACTGACATTGACCACACTCACTAACACTGACTGACATTGACCACACTCACTGCCACTGACTGACATTGACCACACTTACTGACATTGACCGACACTGACTGACACTGACCACACTTACTGACACTGACTGACATTGACCACACTCACTGACACTGACTGACATTGACTACACTCACTGACACTGACTGACATTGACTGATACTGACTGACACTAACTGACACTCAGAGTGCAGAGTGTAAAACAGCCGTACCGTCAGCTCGTTGCTCCGGTCCTCTCTTGCTCCTGTGTGAGGCTGGACTCCCTCTGTAAGGAGACACAGGATGAGCTGTGATAAGAGAGTGTGATCATGACAGAGCTGAGAGCCCCCCTGTGAGACCCCTACTGCCTGTGAAACTCCTGTGCTCAGTGTACTGCACTTCACTAATGCTTTGCTGACTGCTCCTACATACAGCACCCACACTATTCTTTCACACTCAGCGTACTTCATGTGGATACTCACTGTGTCTCTTACACAACTTCCAGGTAACCGTGGCAACAGCTGTCACCAGCAACAGCATCCCTAGTGCCATCAGGATGATTGTGAGATCTGAAGGACTGAACAGCAGCAACAGGGTGTGTGAAATGTTCTGCCCATTTGAAATGCCCAAATGACACAGGAGTCTCTCTCAGTACTGCAGCCTTCTCCATCAGTTCAGAAGAGCACAGACAAACACAAACATGCACAGAGAAAACTGTTGGACTCCATAAACAGGTAGTGAAAAAGGAAATGGAAGCACTAGGGGTCATGTGGGACACCAAGTACATGCAGCGTGTACCAGAGAGACGTGTGTCACCACTAACTACAAGGGATCAAAAGAGCAATTTTTGGCCAAAAGGAAATCTGTCTGGAGCCGCAAACCATATTTGAGCCTTATAATGAAGGTAACACAGCCTATCAAGCCTAAATTAGCCTATCAACATTACTAATAGGTGTCAATGAGCATTCATTCAAATGTTTTACCACACGTGACTACTACATGTGACTGCAGTGGAGTATTTGGCTCTTTAACTTTGCGTTTCCATCACAATAATACCATGTTTTGTTTCGCCTTTCAGCAGTATTAACTCTATTTCTTCCTGCGGCCCAGTTCACAGTTCACATACCTGCATAGCAGCGCTGTCTGCTCAATATAGTTCACCGCGCTTGGCTCATCGCAGGCAATTGAGTATGCTGGAGCTGAAATGATGTCCTAAATTTTCTGATTGACAATGTTTGTTGAAAATGGCATATCGAGAGGTATGTCTTTAATTTTCGAGCTATCTTTCGTTTTTGAAGTCTGAGAAAAGACGCGAAGCGGAGTGCCTTTACACCACCTAGCTGTGCCAATATCCATGATTGGTATATTGATATCGATATTGGTTCCACAGGTTCAATTTCCATAACGCTTTTATACAACGGTAACCACATTTATCTTTCAAAATTTCACTAAAGAAAGACAAGACAAACTTTAATGTATTTTTAATGGAACTATGTTTTATGGTAAAAATGTATTATTCCGCTCAACAGTAATTAATTAGTTGCTAAGCAACGGTATTGTGAACTGGCTAGCAATAACGTATCCCCACTCCACTATCGAGGCAACGGTACTTACGTTAGTTGGAATAATATATCCCCACTGCACTAACCTTAGCTAAGCAACGCTATTGCAATAAGGTATCCCCACTGCACTAACCTTAGCTAAGCAACGCTATTGCAATAAGGTATCCCCACTGCATTAACGTTAGCTGGCTAGCTAGTTTACGTTACACCAGACGACACTGACACACAATTGATGAGTTTTTGTTGTGGACGTTCATCGGGACACTGCCGGATAACGTGCAGGAATTGAAATAACTCTGTGTTTCAATTCCTGTTTCATCGTCATCATCGGCATCGGCATTCGGCAGACGCTCTTATCCGGAGCGAAGTACAGTTCATTAGACTAAGCAGGAGACAATCCTCCCCTGGAGCAATGCAGGGTTAAGGGCCTTGCTCAAGGGCCCAACGGCTGTGCGCATCTTATTGTGGCTACACCGGGATTAGAACCAGCGATCTTGCGTGTCCCAATCATTTACCTTAACCACTACGCTTAAAACTACCTTAACCCTAGTTTCACCGGGGTTTGGTGATATTCTTGGTATTTCGATCCGAGGATGTTGCCTAACTGTTTTATTTTTTCGTTCCTGCTCTTTTCGAAATCATAGGACACTTTAAACTCACTAATTTTTACTTTACTTTGGTAGGGTACTAGAGGCGTGATGATGATAATGTTTACAAAGTAGATAACCGTAATGTACAAACACTGAGTCATTTTAAACATTCCATTTAGCAGTGCGTAGGCTATATCGTGGATATTGGCACGGCTGGAACGCAAACTGACCAATAGAGACGATGGACCGATCCGTGGTATATCTCCTGAGCTGCCACAGAACTAGCAGCAGCAGTGGAGTTCGGAGGAAAAGGCCTCACTGACTTTGAGACAGGGGGGATTTTGAGACACATTTGTCAGGAAAAGTACCAACTTAAATAAAAAACTAGACTTTACTTTGTTACTAATGTTAATGCTTTTGTTTTTGTTCCTAACTTCTTGATTTAAAAAGAAACAGATTTGAATATTTTACTGGCTCTTCCATCATGGATACCACACCTTTTATTGTAATTGGTTGTTTCTGGAACAGGTGAGAGAGGTGTTGAGACTGTTGAATGATTTGAGGTTGAAGGCCTGGAGGATGTTCCTGCTGTGGTTGCTGTGGAAACCAGAAGAGATGTGCTTAGTGCTGCAGATGCTGAAGAATGGGGTATGGTGTTATGTATAGTGTTATTATATCTATGTGTGTGTGTGTGTGTGTGTGTGTGTGTGTGTGTATGTGCCTATGTGAATGTGAATGTTTGTGCTTGTGTGTGTTTGTGTGTGTGTGTGTGTGTGTGTATGTATGTGCCTGTGTGAAAGTGAATGTTTGCGCGTGTGTGTGTTTGTGTGTATGTGTGTGTGTGTGTGTGTGTGTGTGTGTGTGTGAATGTGTGCATGAGTGTTGTGACACTGTGGTAAGAACAGAACTCAGCACTGGTGTGCACCCTATAGTCTGTGAGAGAGCACTAGCTAGCACCAAAGGGTTTCACAACATGACATTTAGAACACTCTGTTTCCCTCAACCCTCACTGACAGAAAGTGAAAGAAAAGATCATTGAAAATTCGAGGATAGAATGCATTCTTATACAGGCTCGTTTGGAGTTCCTTACGTGTGGTGACTGTGGCCGTTGTAGTTTTCTGAGTGACAGTGAGGTGAACAGGGATCTGTAGTTTTCCAGCAGCATACCAATACCAGCCTGTGTCCTCCATGTTCAGCTCCCTCACCGTCACAGTGAAGACCTTTTTAGAGCGGTCATCTTTCATCTCTGATCTTCCAGATTTACCAGAATTCACTTCCACACAGGAGCCCTCTATCCTGCACCACATCTTCCTGCGTCTCGGTTCATTATAGTGACACGGCACACTGACATGGCCCCCTTCCACACCGGCCACCTCCTGCTGCTCAACCCAGAGTCCAGGAGTCTCTGAACACCACAGAATAAACACAAAAATATACAACATTCATTGATACACAAACTGTACAAGTCACTTGTAGACCAAAGTAAATAACTGTCGTATTGATACTGTCTTGGATACAGACTGGGAATGGTGTAGCAAAATAATGCAATTACAGCACCATCCTGCTGGAGGTGCAGAGTCCAAATACTCCAACAGTTCTGCAGTGAAGCAAGGACTTGCCTGGACTTTTACATGTTCTGGAAGAATTTAATACTGCTAGCATAAAAGGTAAGATCACTCATTTACCCACAGTGCAGCAATCTGCAGTAGAAAGTTCTGCGCAGCGTATGATTGGGTAACACTGGAATAGTGAAGATGCCGTTATTAAGAGGAAGCAGGTCTCACTGAGTGCAGTGTGTGCTGCAGCCATCTTACCTGCAGTGACTGACAGGTACAGATGTGCTCCCTTATCTTGAGCGCCCTGGATCTCGACAGCACACCAGTAAGACCCAGAATCCTTCACCTGAAGCTTTCTCATGGTAACAGTGAACACATGATGGGTGGGGTCATCAGTGATTGATGTTTCACCTTTAACTTTTGGAGAGTCAGTGCGTACTACAGTTTCACAAACAATCCAGACTGAACCATGACACCAGTATTTCACAGGACTTTCATATTCTCTATCATAGAGACATGGGATGGTGACAGATTTTCCTCTCTGTACAACTACTTTCCTCACTGTGTACACACCGTCAGCATCTGCAGAGAGAAACACACACATCATCAGTGTGGGTGTATTTTACAGAGCACAGTGTGGTGCAGTCTGTAGGGCAGCTGACTCTCAGGCTAAGTGTGAACCGTCCTGTGTGTTTGGGGTTTCAATCCTCCAACCAACCATCTCGATCTGTTCCCCTTTTCTCTCTCCTGTTTGAATAAAGTACACAGGGGAACACCACTAATACTCAAATTCATTCTAATTCAAGAGTGGCCTGTAGCCTAGTGATTAAGGTACGTGTAAGTCCCCAGGGTAGCAACAAAAGATTCACTCAGCTGTTGGGCCCTTGAGCAAGGCCCTTAACCCCACATTGCTTCAGGGGGGATTGTCCCCTGCTTAGGCTTGTCAACTAAGTGCCTTGGATAAAAGTGTCAGCTAAATAACATGTAACGTAATCCACCATAACAAACCACTAACACACCAATGTATTATAATGAATGCATCATTGGACAGGTTGTTATGATGTCCTTGTGTGAAAATAAAATGGTTGATTGTCAACACCAAGTGAAGACAATACCATATAATTGTTTTATGTTTTTTGTTACTGAAGAGCAACGGAAATATTTCACTGGAGTTGATTTTGAAGCATTTCTTGGATATTTCATGAGATCATTGACTTTCAAAAATTATACTATGGCATCACAAAACGAAAACAATGATATTTGAGAAGAACATAGAACATACCATCGCAGGTGGTTTTAAATGCAACACTTTCAGAAGGAGCGCACACACAGATGTGCCTTCCTTCCACTCTTTCAGTTTTCTTTATTTTAGCAGAGCTACAAACAGCATTATTTCCTGTGGTTAATACCCTCTACTCACCACAGTAGGCACACAACCCATTTTAGCTGCTCTGAAGCTAATTCAGACACTGAGAGAACAAAATCACCTCAACTTCCTTTTTTGGTGAAACAAAAATAATCACAAAAATGAAATTGTTATCAGCTAATCCTCATGAAATAAAGAAAAAAGGAGAATGCAGTGCAAGGGCTAATTAAAACCTCTCTGAATAAACAAAAAATATAAACTGCCATTAATGCCACACATGTATACAGTTTAAAATGCATTTCTAAAGTTAGATTTGTATTAATTATACATTATTGGTTAAAATACAGTAAACTGCCCAAGAGCCAAAACAAAAAGGTGCGCATGAATTCCAAGTCTGTAGCAATGGCAAAAATATATTTTACCCACATCATAGCAGTTTGATGTACCGTTAACAACAATCTTCAGTTTAACTCATTGATTCAAGTTTAAGGCACAGACAGTCTCTCTGCTACAATGCTCCAGAGTTCAGTATACAGTATGAAAAACAAGTCCTACCTGGCAGCACAGTGAGGAAGAGGATGGAGAGGAAGAGTATCAGAGTGAGAGCCATATGTGCCTGACGGGTGTGTGTGTCTGTTAGAGACTCCAGCTCCCTTTAGCGTGAGTCTCACTTCCTGTTCCTCTCAGTGCCCACCTCTTTGGTCCCTCGTACTCTGTAGTCTGTGCTCTCTCAGTGGCCAGAGCAGGGTAACTATCATTATCATTTCATATTTATGTATTCCAGAGGTGGGCAAAGAGCGCCATATCCATTTCTGGATTTCATACCAACTTCTGGCCTTAATTACATAATTATGTATATGACATCTGACATTTTAGCTGCAGTACGTTTTTTGATGACTGGTCTTGTGTCCCCTGTTTTACTTTGAGAAAACCAGCATTGGTGCATTCAGCCAATTAGTTAATTTAGCCAGGGTAATTGGTGGAAACAAAAACCTGCATACACCCCGGCCCACCAGGACCAGAATTGCCCACCCCTCTATTATACTGTAAACTGAAATACAGTGACATCATTAAATTGTTATTCAGTGGCAATATTATTGTTATTTTTAATGATATATATTTGAAAGTCTATAGGTAATTTGTCATTGTAATTGTCATTTGTTAGCGCTCCTGGGAGATTGTGTTGGGAATGCTCTGGGGTTTTTTAAATCGCCAAGGAAAAATGTGATCGTTCTAATCTGTCCAGCAGAGGGCGATGGTTCCTTTTCAAGATAGGAAAATGATGGTGTCTTTTTTTGTCCAGTAAGAAAAAGCAGAGTCAAATATTTGTAATGCAGTCAATGGATGTATTTGATGCTCTGAAATAGGAATCCTCAGGTTCCACACGTTGCTAAACATCCAGGCCTCTTCCTTTGGGCTTATGGACAAAATTCCTGTTGGTATGTAATTCTTTCGTCACATTGCTGCCCCCTACTGAACAGACAGGGAACCTGAACGCAAAGGTATCAAGATAATTGGGGTTCCAATATGAGCACGCTTGAGCACAACTAGAAAAGGTTAAACGAAAAAGAGGAATAGGAATGTTTGTCAATGTGAAAGGGACTAAAAATAAATGCAAGTTCCACAAGTCACAGCACATGGCTTTAATATGTATCCCATGACATTTTGGTGCTGATATTTCATGATCAGTGAAACATATTTATAAAATAAATCAACTGTAAATCCAGCAAAACGTACCTGTGTGTTCTGCCCGGCAACTGAGCAGTAAATGACATCACCGGCTCTATCAGCTGCAGAACGGTGAGATGAGTGTGTGGTCTGCACAGAACAGGACATGCACAGATTTGGATAGCAGTGTGTCTAAAGTAAATCGAGGTTAAACAACTCCTGATCAGACATATACAGTATGTTCACCATTATCAGTGTGGAACTCTAAATTCTGATATTTACTGGCTGTGTAGCTGACTCTGAGATATGATGAACAATCTCACCTGTAGATTTTTCCGGACGACTGAGCTGTACAGGACCTCATCTGCAGGGTTTTCAGACGGCTGGGGCAGTAAAGGGGAACATGTTTCTGTTACTGAGCACGGTTAGGGGGTTGGCTCAATTTCATTCAGACAATTCAGTCAATTCAAGTACATTAGGTGAAAACTTCCCCCTTGAGGATGATCCCATTAATCAATACATAAATTGATTGTCAAATATTTAATTAAATATATATATTTTTTACTGTAATTTCATTGCCTGACTGAACAGACAGTGGAATCGACCCCAAACCTGTCCGTGTTTCCCACTGCCAGAGCAGAGGAGAACAACATTAACTCACTAGTGAACATTCTGGAACATTTTCCCTCAACAACAGGCACAGAGGCTGTCTTATGATCAAGTGTAATATTTGCCGTATTGCAACAAAATACAGTGTGATTTCTAAGGAATACAGGATCTCTAAAGACATGTAGGAAGGAAGAGATGAGACTGAATATTAACAGTACGATTCTCTGCAAAGGCACTATATAAATGTGTGAGAAATCCAGCCGCTACCCAACCTGTGACTGATGTGGACTTATTCTGTGTGGTGATGACTGTGTGTTGGTGAACACTGTGCTGTAGGTCACTTCATCTTCAGGGTCTGCAGTCTGCCAGGGGAGAGACACAACGTTGAACTCATAACAGCTGGTCTATCCGTACAGACCTCTACCTTTCATATTGTACAGAAGGGCCGTTCAACTGGTGGACCAGAGACAAGCAAGTCAGCCCATTAACAAGTAACAGTGAAACAACATCAAGCTACAGAGAGATAAAAAAAAAAACAAATGCACACATTTTGCTATGAACAGGGATAAAAGCTTGTCCTATAGAAAACACAATCTTGTCCAGACGAAGCTTAGTCTGTGTCAGTTAAACCGTTACTTAGTGTCTATAGACTTGCAGGTGCTGCTACTGGACATCTCCAACCAGGAACTGAAAGTGTGGCTGAAAGTATTCAACTTAAGATATTTCTGAACGTAGTTTAGTTTGATAAGTGCAGCGTTTCTGTATATATGAATAAAGAACTATCACACTGTACTCAAGCAGTTATTTCTTCTACATGCCCACACCCCCACAATCACTGTATGTCCTTCTCCATTCTGCAGTTCTGTGTTTTGCGGATCAGGGGCCTCATTTATAAACGTTGCGTAGGCACAAAAGAATGCGTACTCCACTTTCTAAGCAAACTTTGGCATTCATAAAAAACGAACTTCACGAGAAAATGTGCGGTCCTCCACCGAAACTCTGACCCATGCGTACGCACATTAACTAGAGAAATGATAAACTGTGCCTTTAATGCTCGTGACGTAAGACCAGGTAAACAGGAAGTGAAACAGGATGTAAAGAGGTATAAATATTTGCCGGGAGTTGTGGCTGGGTATGGCTGCTTTAAGGACGTGCGTCGTCCCTGTTATACTTATTAAAGTGTTGTATTGTTGAATCTCGCTATACGGGTTCTCTCCCTTCCTAAGTGCAACACAACATTTGGCGACGAGAGAAGTCGAAAATGATACACAACAGATACCACTGTAAAATAAATCGAAATTGATTGTTGTTGATTGTACTCTTAAAGGGTTCTGATTTTCTGCATGTTTACACTAGGACTCGGAACTATACTGTCCTCTCAGGTCCTCTTTGCACTTGTTCTTGTGTTTAATTTGTACGTCGCTCTGGATAAGAGCGTCTGCTAAATGCCATGCAATGTAATGTAATGTAATGTAATGTAATGAAATATTACCTCTCACGTATCATATACGAAGAGTTAATTTGCAAAAACGGACAAAAGCCTCTCTTACAACGAATAAACAAACAGCTGTTTCAGCTGGAGTGCCCAAAAAATATGATTTAGGATGATAAATATAAACGGAGATGTTGTTGTACAATAATCCCTCAAATATGTAGACGAATTGTTAAACAATACTTCATGTTATTAAATGTATTCTCATAAATAATATGGTGAACAGTCGGACAAATTGCGCTGCACTGATGCCGTTTACAATGCGTCAGTCGGGCAGATACGAGCATAGTTTCATATATTGTTATCATATTCATATATTATGTTTTATAATGTATTTATTGTTAAAAATTTTTGTTCGTTTTATCTCTTGATTTAGTAACAGTGTTTTCAATGGTGCTAGACAAATAACGTGTATTATTATTATTATTATTATTATTATTATTATTATTATCTTCGTCATCATCACATTCGTTGTGCAGAACTGTTCGTCATTTACAATCAATCAGGATAATTCCCACACCTGTAGCTTTTCAGAGGCAATCAAATGGCTGAAATCCCTTTTCTTGGCCTTCTTTTCAGCGTTTGCCATTGTTGCCTTCGTGAAATGCATATTCATTAGGGGTGTTTCACTGCCTATTTATAGGCAACTGTGGGCGGGACATGAAGCTGGCAAAGTTGCGCCACATTTAGAGTTGATTGTGATTTATAAAGGAAAACTGGCGTGGGACGTGCGTATGCACTGTTTTGTAAATCAGAATATTTTTTTGCGTACGCACGTCCTAGGTTTCATGCTTACGCAACCTTTTGACGTGAATCCTAAGCACAGTTTTATAAATGAGGCCCCAGGTCAAATTTTGATTGAAGTTTGACTGACATTGACCACACTGACTGACACTGACCACACTGACTGACACTCACTGACACTGGCTGACATTGTCCGACACTGACTGACACTCACTGACACTCACTGACATTGACTGACATTGACCGACACTGACTGACACTGACTGACATTGACCACACTCACTAACACTGACTGACACTGACATTGACCGACACTGACTGACACTAACTGACACTGCATGACATTGACCGACACTCACTGACACTGACTGACATTGACCACACTGACTGACACTGACCACACTTACTGACATTGACCGACACTGACTGACACTGACCACACTCACTGACATTGACCACACTCACTGACACTGACTGACATTGACTACACTCACTGACACTGACTGACATTGACTGATACTGACTGACACTAACTGACACTCAGAGTGCAGAGTGTAAAACAGCCGTACCGTCAGCTCCTTGCTCCGGTCCTCTCTTGCTCCTGTGTGAGGCTGGACTCCCTCTGTAATGAGACACAGGATGAGCTGTGATAAGAGAGTGTGATCATGACAGAGCTGAGAGGGCCCCTATGAGACCCCTACTGCCTGTGAAACTCCTGTGCTCAGTGTACTGCACTTCACTAATGCTGTGCTGACTGCTCCTACATACAGCACCCACACTATTCTTTCACACTCAGCGTACTTCATGTGGATACTCACTGTGTCTCTTACACAACTTCCAGGTAACCGTGGCAACAGCTGTCACCAGCAACAGCATCCCTAGTGCCATCAGGATGATTGTGAGATCTGAAGGACTGAACAGCAGCAACAGGGTGTGTGAAATGTTCTGCCCATTTGAAATGCCCAAATGACACAGGAGTCTCTCTGAGTACTGCAGCCTTCTCCATCAGTTCAGAAGAGCACAGACAAGCCCAAACATGCACAGAGAAAACTGTTGGACTCCATAAACAGGTTGTGAAAAAGGAAATGGAAGCACTAGGGGTCATGTGGGACACCAAGTACATGCAGCGTGTACCAGAGAGACGTGTGTCACCACTAACTACAAGGGGTCAAAAGAGCAATTTTTGGCCAAAAGGAAATCTGTCTGGAGCCGCAAACCATATTTGAGCCTTATAATGAAGGTAACACAACCTATCAAGCCTAAATGAGCCTATCAACATTACTAATAGGTGTCAATGAGCATTCATTCAAATGTTTTACCACACGTGACTACTACATGTGACTGCAGTGGAGTATTTCTGATTATTTGGCTCTTTAACTTTGCGTTTCCATCACAATAATACCATGTTTTGTTTCGCCTTTCAGCAGTATTAACTCTATTTCTTCCTGCGGCCCAGTTCACAGTTCACATACCTGCATAGCAGCGCTGTCTGCTCAATATAGTTCACCTCGCCTGGCTCATCGCAGGCAACTGAGTATGCTGGAGCTGAAATGATGTCCTAAATTTTCTGATTGACAATGTTTGTTGAAAATGTCATGGCATATCGAGAGGTATGTCTTTAATTTTCGAACTAGCTTTCGTTTTTGAAGTCTGAGAAAAGACGCGAAGCGGAGTGCCTTTACACCACCTAGCTGTGCCAATATCCACGATTGGTATATTGATATCGATATTGGTTCCACAGGTTCAAGTTCCATAACGCTTTTATACAATGGTTACCACATTTATCTTTCAAAATTTCACTAAAGAAAGACAAGACATACTTTTATGTATTTTTAATGGAACTATGTTTTATGGTAAAAATGTATTATTCCGCTCAACAGTAATTAATTAGTTGCTAAGCAACGGTATTGTGAACTGGCTAGCAATAACGTATCCCCACTCCACTAAACGAGGCAACGGTACTTACGTTAGTAGGAATAATATATCCCCACTGCACTAACCTTAGCTAAGCAACGCTATTGCAATAAGGTATCCCCACTGCATTAACGTTAGCTGGCTAGCTAGTTTACGTTGCACCAGACGACACTGACACACAATTGATGAGTTTTTGTTGTGGACGTTCATCGGGACACTGCCGGATAACGTGCAGCAGGAGACAATCCTCCCCTGGAGCAATGCAGGGTTAAGGGCCTTGCTCAAGGGCCCAACGGCTATGCGGATCTTATTGTGGCTACACCGGGAATCAAACCACCGACCTTGCGTGTCCCAATCATTTACCTTAACCACTACGCTTAAAACTACCTTAACCCTAGTTTCACCGGGTTTTGGTGCTATTCTTGGTATTTCGATCCGAGGATGTTGCCTGTTTTATTTTTTCGTTCCTGCTCTTTTCGAAATCATAGGACACTTTAAACTCACAAATTTTTACTTTACTTGGGTAGGGTACTAGAGGCGTGATGATGATAATGTTTACAAAGTAGATCACCGTAATGTACAAACAGTGAGTACTTTTAAACATTCCATTTAGCAGTGCGTAGGCTATATCGTGGATATTGGCACGGCTGGAACGCAAACTGACCAATAGAGACGATGGACCGATCCGTGGTATATCTCCTGAGCTGCCACAGAACTAGCAGCAGCAGTGGAGTTCGGAGGAAAAGGCCTCACTGACTTTGAGACAGGGGGGATTTTGAGACACATTTGTCAGGAAAAGTACCAACTTAAATAAAAAATAGACTTTACTTTGTTACTAATGTTAATGCTTTTGTTTTTATACTGAACTTCTTGATTTAAAAAGAAACAGATTTGAATATTTTACTGGCTCTTCCATCATGGATACCACACCTTTTATTGTAATTGGTTGTTGATGGAACAGGTGAGAGAGGTGTTGAGACTGTTGAATGATTTGAGGTTGAAGGCTTGGAGGATGTTGCTGCTGTGGTTGCTGTGGAAACCAGAAGAGATGTGCTTAGTGCTGCAGATGCTGAAGAATGGGCTATGGTGTTATGTATAGTGTTATTGTATCTATGTGTGTGTATGTGTGTGTGTGTATGTGCCTATGTGAATGCGAATGTTTGTGCTTGTGTGTGTTTGTGTGTATGTGTGTGTGTATGTATGTGCCTGTGTGAATGCGAATGTTTGCGCTTGTGTGTGTGTGTGTGTGTGTGTGTGTGTGTGTGTGAATGTGTGAATGAGTGTTGTGACACTGTGGTAAGAACAGAACTCAGCACTGGTGTGCACCCTACAGTCTGTGAGAGAGCACTAGCTAGCACCAAAGGGTTTCACAACATGACATTTAGAACATTCTGTTTCTCTCAACCCTCACTGACATAAAGTGAAAGAAACGATCATTGGAAAATTGAGGATAGAATGCATTCTTATACAGGCTGGGATTGAGTTCCTTACATGTGGTGACTGTGGCCGTTGTAGTTTTCTGAGTGACAGTGAGGTGAACAGGGATCTGTAGTTTTCCAGCAGCACACCAATACCAGCCTGTGTCCTCCATGTTCAGCTCCCTCACCGTCACAGTGAAGACCTTTTTAGAGCGGTCATCTGTCATCTCTGATCTTCCAGATTTACCAGGATTCACTTCCACACAGGAGCCCTCTATCCTGCACCACATCTTCATGCTGCTCGGTTCATTATAGTGACACGGCACACTGACATGGCCCCCTTCCACACCGGCCACCTCCTGCTGCTCAACCCAGAGTCCAGGAGTGTCTGAACACCACAGAATAAACACAAAAATATACAACATTCATTGATACACAAACTGTACAAGTCACTTGTAGACCAAAGCAAATAACTGTCGTATTGATACTGTCTTGGATACAGAGTGGGAATGGTGTAGCAAAATAATGCAATAACAGCACCATCCTGCTGGAGTCCAAATACTCCAACAGTTCTGCAGTGAAGCAAGGACTTGCCTGGACTTTTACATGTTCTGGAAGAATTTAATACTGCTAGCATAAGAGGTAAGATCACTCATTTACCCACAGTGCAGCAGTCTGCAGTAGAAAGTTCTGCGCAGCGTATGATTGGGTAACACTGGAATAGTGAAGATGCCGTTATTAAGAGGAAGCAGGTCTCACTGAGTGCAGTGTGTGCTGCAGCCATCTTACCTGCAGTGACTGACAGGTACAGATATGCTCCCTTATCTCCAGCGCCCTGGATCTCTACAGCACACCAGTAAGATCCAGAGTCCATCATCTGAAGCTTTCTCATGGTAACAGTGAACACATGATGGGTGGGGTCATCAGTGATTGATGTTTCACCTTTAACTGTTGGAGAGTCAGTGCGTACTACAGTTTCACAAACATTCCAGTCTGAACCATGACACCAGTATTTCACATGACTTTCATATTCTCTATCATAGAGACATAGGATGGTGACAGATCTTCCTCTCTGTACAACTACTTCACTCACTGTGTACACACCGTCAGCATCTGCAGAGAGAAACACACACATCATCAGTGTGGGTGTATTTTACAGAGCACAGTGTGGTGCAGTCTGTAGGGCAGCTGACTCTCAGGCTAAGTGTGACCCGTCCTGTGTGTTTTGGGTTTCAATCCTCCACCCAACCATCTCCATCTGTTCCCCTTTTCTCTCTCCTGTTTGAATAAAGTACACAGGGGAACACCACTAATACTATAACTCATTCTAATTCAAGGGTGGCCTGTAGCCTAGTGGTTAAGGTACGTGTAAGTCCCCAGGGTAGCAACAAAAGATTCACTCAGCTGTTGGGCCCTTGACCAAGGCCCTTAACCCCACATTACTTCAGGGGGGACTGTCCCCTGCTTAGGCTTATCAACTAAGTGCCTTGGATAAAAGTGTCAGCTAAATAACATGTAATGTAATCCACCCTAACAAACCACGAACACACCAATGTATTATAATGAATGCATCATTGGGCAGGTTGTTATGATGTCCTTGTATGAAAATAAAATGGTTGATTGTCAACACCAAGTGAAGACAATACCATATAATTGCTTTTATGTTTTTTGTTACTGAAGAGCAAGGGAAATATTTCACTGGAGTTGATTTTGAAGCGTTTCTTGGATATTTCATGAGATCATTGACTTTCAAAAATTATACTATGGCATCACAAAACGAAAACAATGATATTTGAGAAGAACATAGAACATACCGTCACAGGTGGTTTTAAATGCAACACTTTCAGAGGGAGCGCACACACAGATGTGCCTTCCTTCCACTCTTTCAGTTCTCTTTATTTTAGCAGAGCTACAAACAGCATTATTTCCTGTGGTTAATACCCTCTGCTCACCACAGTAGGCACCCAACCCATTTTAGCTGCTCTGAAGCCAATTCAGACACTTAGAGAACAAGATCAACTCAACTTCCTTTTTTGGTGAACAAAAATAATCACAAAAATGAAATTGTTATCAGCTAATCCTCATGAAATAAAGAAAAAAGGAGAATGCAGTGGAAGGGCTAATTAAAGCCTCTCTGAATAAACAAAAAATATAAACTGCCATTAATGCCACACAAGCATACAGTTTAAAATGCATTTCTAAAGTTAGATTTGTATTAATTATACATTATTGGTTAAAATACAGTAAACTGCCCAAGAGCCAAAACAAAAAGGTGCGCATGAATTCCAAGTCTGTAGCAATGGCAAAAATATATTTTACCCACATCATAGCAGTTTGATGTACCGTTAACAACAATCTTCAGTTTAACTCATTGATTCAAGTTTCAGGCACAGACAGTCTCTCTGCTACAATGCTCCAGAGTTCAGTCTACAGTGTGAGAAACAAGTCCTACCTGGCAGCACAGTGAGGAAGAGGATGGAGAGGAAGAGTATCAGAGTAAGAGCCATATGTGCCTGACGGGTGTGTGTGTCTGTTAGACTCCAGCTCCCTTTAGCGTGAGTCTCACTTCCTGTTCCTCTCAGTGCCCACCTCTTTGGTCCCTCGTACTCTGTAGTCTGTGCTCTCTCAGTGGCCAGAGCAGGGTAACTATCATTATCATTTCATATTTATGTATTCCAGAGGTGGGCAAATAGCGCCATATCCATTTCTGGATTTCATACCAACTTCTGGCCTTAATTACATAATTAGCCTTTTATGACATCTGACATTTTAGCTGCAGTACATTTTTTGATGACTGGTCTTGTGTTCCCTGTTTTACTTTGAGAAAACCAGCATTGGTGCATTCAGCCAATTAGGTAATTTAGCCAGGGTAATTGGTGGAAACAAGAACCTGCATACACCCCGGCCCACCAGGACCAGAATTGCCCACCCCCCTATTATACTGTAAACTGAAATACAGTGACATCATTAAATTGTTATTCAGTGGCAATATTATTGTTATTTTTAATGATATACAGTCAGGTCCATAAATATTGGGACATCAACACAATTCTCCTCTTTTTGGCTCTATACACCACCACAATGGATTTGAAATGAAACGAACAAGATATGCTTCAACTGCAGACTTTCAGCTTTAATTTGAGGGTATTTACATCCAAATCAGGTGAACGGTGGAGGAATCCTTGCAGGCAATTACAGCCTGAAGTCTGGAACGCATAGACATCACCAGACGCTGGGTTTCATCCCTGGTGATGCTCTGCCAGGCCTCTACTGCAACTGTCTTCAGTTCCTGCTTGTTCTTGGGGCATTTTCCCTTCAGTTTTGTCTTCAGCAAGTGAAATGCATGTTCAATCGGATTCGGGTCAGGTGATTGACTTGGCCATTGCATAACATTCCACTTCTTTGCCTTAAAAAACTCTTTGGTTGCTTTCGCAGTGTGCTTCGGGTCATTGTCCATCTGCACTGTGAAGCACCGTCCAATGAGTTCTGAAGCATTTGGCTGAATATGAGCAGATAATATTGCCCGAAACACTTCAGAATTCATCCTGCTGCTTTTGTCAGCAGTCACATCATCAATAAATACAAGGGAACCAGTTCCATTGGCAGCCATACATGCCCATGCCATGACACGACCACCACCATGCTTCACTGATGAGGTGGTATGTTTTGGATCATGAGCAGTTCCTTTCCTTCTCCATACTCTTCTCTTCCCATCATTCTGGTACAAGTTGATCTTTGTCTCATCTGTCCATAGGATGTTGTTCCAGAACTGTAAAGGCTTTTTTAGATGTTGTTTGGCAAACTCTAATCTGGTCTTCGTGTTTTTGAGGCTCACCAATGATTTACATCTTGTGGTGAACCCTCTGTATTCACTCTGGTCTTCTCTTGATTGTTGACTTTGACACACATACACCTACCTCCTGGAGAGTGTTCTTGATCTGGCCAACTGTTGTGAAGGGGTTTTTCTTCACCAGGGATATAATTCTTCTGTCATCCACCACAGTTGTTTTCCGTGGTCTTCTGGGTCTTTTGGTGTTGCTGAGCTCACCGGTGCATTCTTTCTTTTTAAGAATGTTCCAAACAGTTGATTTGGCCACACCTAATGTTTTTGCTATCTCTCTGATGGGTTTGTTTTGATTTTTCAGCCTAATGATGGCTTGCTTCACTGATAGTGACAGCTCTTTGGATCTCATATTGAGAGTTGACAGCAACAGATTCCAAATGCAAATAGCACACTTGAAATGAACTCTAGACCTTTTGTCTGCTCCTTGTAAATGAGATAATGAGGGAATAACACACACCTGGCCATGGAACAGCTGAGCAGCCAATTGTCCCATTACTTTTGGTCCCTTAAAAAGTGGGAGGCACATATAGAAACTGTTGTAATTCCTGTTCACCTGATTTGGATGTAAATACCCACAAATTAAAGCTGAAAGTCTGCAGTTAAAGCATATCTTGTCCTTTTCATTTGAAATCCATTGTGGTGGAGTATAGAGCCAAAAAAAGGAGAATTGTGTCGATGTACCAATATTTATGGACCTGACTGTATATTTGAAAGTCTATAGGTAATTTGTCATAGCAATTGTCATTTTTTAGCGCTCCTGGGAGATTGTGTTGGGAATGCTCTGGGGTTTTTTTAAATCGCCAAGGAAAAATGTCCCGTAAGAAAAAGCAGAGTCAAATATTTGTAATGCGGTCAATGGATGTATTTGATGCTCTGAAATAGGAATCCTCAGGTTCCACACGTTGCTGAACATCCAGGCCATCTTCCTTTGGGCTTATGGACAAAATTCCTGTTGGTATGTAATTCTTTCGTCACGTTGCTGCCCCCTACTGAACAGACAGGGAACATGAACGCAAAGGTATCAAGATAATTGTGGTTCCAATATGAGCACGCTTGAGCACAACTAGAAAAGGTTAAACGAAAAAGAGGAATAGGAATGTTTGTCAATGTAAAAGGGACTAAAAATACACACAAGTAAGTTCCACAAGTCACAGCACTTGGCTTTAATATGTATCCCATGACATTTTGGTGCTGATATTTCATGATCAGTGAAACATATTTCTAAAATAAATCAACTGTAAATCCATCAAAACGTACCTGTGTGTTCTGCCCGGCAACTGAGCTGTAAATGACATCACCGGCTCTATCAGCTGCAGAACGGTGAGATGAGTGTGTGGTCTGCACAGAACAGGACATGCACAGATTTGGATAGCAGTTCCTGAGTTCTGTGAAAGTTTAGACTGCAGCTACACACTGCAATTGACCCTGTGTACTGTGTGTCTAAAGTAAAGAAGCAAATCGAGGTTAAACAACTCCTGATCAGACATATACAGTATGTTCACCTTTATCAGTGTGCAACTCTAAATTCTGATATTTACTGGCTGTCTAGCTGACTCTGAGATATGATGAACAATCTCACCTGTAGATTTTTCAAGACGAGTGAGCTGTACAGAACCTCATCTGCAGGGTTTTCCGACGGCTGGGACAGTAAAGGGGAACATGTTTCTGTTACTGGGCTGGGTTACGGTTAGGGGGTCGGCTCAATTTCAATTTCAATTTCGGCTCAATTTCATTCAGTCAATTCAGTCAATTCAAGTACATTATGTGAAAACTTCCCCATTGAGGATGATCCCATTAATCGATACATAAATCGATTGTCAAATATTGACTTAAATATATATCTTTTTTACATTGCCTGACTGAACAGACCCCAACCCTGTCCGTGTTTCCCACTGCTACCAGAGCAGAGGAGAACAACATTAACTCACTCGTGAACATTCTGGAACATTTTCCCTCAACAAGCAGGCACAGAGGCTGTCTTATGATCAAGTGTAATATTTGCTACTATCCGTATTAAACTATCCGTATATCAACAAAATACAGTGTGATTTCTAAGGAATACAGGATCTCTAAAGACATGCAGGAAGGAAGAGATGAGACTGAATATTAACAGTACGATTCTCTGCAAAGGCACTTTATAAATGTGTTTGAAATCCAGCCGCTACCCAACCTGTGACTGATGTGGACTTATTCTGTGTGGTGATGACTGTGTGTTGGTGAACACTGTGCTGTAGGTCACTTCATCTTCAGGGTCTGCAGTCTGCCAGGGGAGAGACACAACGTTGAACTCATAACAGCTGGTCTATCCGTACAGACCTCTACCTTTCACATTGTACAGAAGGGCCATTCAACTGGTGGACCAGAGACAAGCAAGTCAGCCCATTAACAAGTAACAGTGAAACAACATCAAGCTACAAAGAGATAAAAAAAACAAATGCACACATTTTGCTATGAAAAAAGATAAAAGCTCGTCCTATAGAAAACACAATCTTGTCCAGACTAAGCTTAGTCTGTGTCAGTTAAACCGTTACTTAGTGTCTATAGACTTGCAGGTGCTGCTACTGGACATCTCCAACCAGAAACTGAAAGTGTGGCTGAAAGTATTCAACTTAAGATTTTTCTGAACGTAGATTAGTTTGATAAGTGCAGCGTTCATGTATATATGAATAAAGAACTATCACACTGTACTCTAGCAGTCATTTCTTCTACACGCCCGCACCCCCACAATCACTGTATGTCCTTCTCCATTCTGCAGTTCTGTGTTTTGGGGATCAGGTCAAATTTTGATTGAAGTTTGATTGACATTCACTGACACTAACTGACACTGACCGACACTGAATGACACTCACTGACACTGACTGACATTGACCGACACTGACTGACACTGACTGACACTCACTGACATTGACCGACACTCACTGACACTGACTGACATTGACCACACTTACTGACATTGACCGACACTGACTGACACTGACCACACTCACTGACACTGACTGACATTGACCACACTCACTGTCACTCACTGACATTGACTGATACTGACTGACACTAACTGACACTCAGAGTGCAGAGTGTAAAACGGCCGTACCGTCAGCTCGTTGCTCCGGTCCTCTCTTGCTCCTGTGTGAGGCTGGACTCCCTCTGTAAGGAGACACAGGATGAGCTGTGATAAGAGAGTGTGATCATGACAGAGCTGAGAGGGCCCCTATGAGACCCCTACTGCCTGTGAAACTCCTGTGCTCAGTGTACTGCACTTCACTAATGCTGTGCTGACTGCTCCTATATACAGCACCCACAATATTCTTTCACACTCAGCGTACTTCATGTGGATACTCACTGTGTCTCTTACACAACTTCCAGGTAACCGTGGCAACAGCTGCCACCAGCAACAGCATCCCTAGTGCCATCAGGATGATTGTGAGATCTGAAGGACTGAACAGCAGCAACAGGGTGTGTGAAATTTTCTGCCCATTTGAAATGCCCAAATGACACAGGAGTCTCTCTGAGTACTGCAGCCTTCTCCATCAGTTCAGAAGAGCACAGACAAGCCCAAACATGCACAGAGAAAACTGTTGGACTCCATAAACAGGGAGTGGAGAAAAAGGAAATGGAAGCACTAGGGGTCATGTGGGACACCAAGTACATGCAGCGTGTACCATATCCCAGCATGCACTGGGCCATGTGCTGCTGATAAGTGCTGGAGAGGCCTGGTTATCTGGACTTTAGTGAGCACGTCTGCAGGAGGAGGCCTCACTGACTTTGAGACAGGGGGGATTTTAGAGACACATTTGTCAGGAAAAGTACCAACTTAAATAAAAAAATAGACAGACTTTACTAGTTTACTAATGTTAATGCTTTTGTTTTTACACTGACCTTCTTGATTTAAAAAGAAACTGACTTGAAGATTTTACTGGCTCTTCCGTCCTGAATACCACACCTTATATTGTAAGTAAATGTAGTTGTTGCTGGAACAGGTGAGAGAGGTGTTGAGACTGTTGAATGCTTTGAGGTTGAAGGCTTGGAGGATGTTGCTGCTGTGGTTGCTGTGGTCACCAGAAGAGACGTGCTTAGTGCTGCAGATGCTGAAGAATGGGGTGCTATGAAGAGACAGTGGAGGTAAATGGTCAATGGCAGGCATTTATATAGTGCCTTTATCCAAAGCGCTGTACAATTGATGCTTCTCCATTCATCCAGTCATACACACACTCACACACCGACGGCGATTGGCTGCCATGCAAGGCCCCGACCAGCTCGTCAGGAGCATTTTGGGTGTTAGGTGTCTTGCTCAGGGACAGCTCGACACAGCCCGGGCGGGGGATCGAACCGGCAACCCTCCGACTGCCAGACGACTGCTCTTAAGTTAAGAATTTTTATGAATATTTTATGGTGTTATTTATAGTGTCATTGCATTTATTTGTGTGTGCATGTGTGTGCCTGTTTCAATGCGAATGTGTGTGCTTCTGTGTTTGTGTGTATGTGTGTGTGTGTGTGTGTGTGTGTGTGTGTGTGTGTGAATGGGTGCATGAGTGTTGTGACACTGTGGTAAGAACAGAACTCAGCACTGGTGTGCACCCTACAGTCTGTGAGAGAGCACTAGCTAGCACCAAAGGGTTTCACAACATGACATTTAGAACATTCTGTTTCTCTCAACCCTCACTGACAGAAAGTGAAAGAAAAGATCATTGGAAAATTGAGGATAGAATGCATTCTTATACAGGCTGGTTTTGAGTTCCTTACATGTGGTGACTGTGGCCATTGTAGTTTTCTGAGTGACAGTGAGGTGAACAGGGATCTGTAGTTTTCCAGCAGCACACCAATACCAGCCTGTGTCCTCCATGTTCAGCTCCCTCACCGTCACAGGGAAGACCTTTTCAGAGCGGTCATCTGTCATCTCTGATCTTCCAGATTCACCAGGATTCACTTCCACACAGGTGCTCTCTATCCTGCACCACATCTTCATGCTGCTCGGTTCATTATAGTGACACAGCACACTGACATGGCCCCCTTCCACACCGGCCACCTCCTGCTGCTCAACCCAGAGTCCAGGAGTGTCTGAACACCACAGAATAAACACAAAAATATACAACATTCATTGACACACAAACTCTACAAGTCACTTGTAGACCAAAGTAAATAACTGTCGTATTGATACTGTCTTGGATACAGACTGGGAATGGTGTAGCAAAATAATGCAATTACAGCACCATCCTGCTGGAGGTGCAGAGTCCAAATACTCCAACAGTTCTGCAGTGAAGCAATGACTTGCCTGGACTTTTACATGTTCTGGAAGAATTTAATACTGCTAGCATAAGAGGTAAGATCACTCATTTACCCACAGTGCAGCAGTCTGCAGTAGAAAGTTCTGTGCAGCGTATGATTGGGTAACACTGGAATAGTGAAGATGCCGTTATTAAGAGGAAGCAGGTCTCACTGAGTGTAGTGTGTGCTGCAGCCATCTTACCTGCAGTGACTGACAGGTACAGATATGCTTTCTTATCTCGAGCGCCCTGGATCTCTACAGCACACCAGTAATATCCAGAATCCTTCATCTCAAGCTTTCTCATGGTAACAGTGAACACATGATGGGTGGGGTCATCAGTGATTGATGTTTCACCTTTAACTGTTGGAGAGTCAGTGCGTACTACAGTTTCACAAACATACCAGTCTGCACCATGACACCAGTATTTCACATGACTTTCATATTCTCTATCATAGAGACATGGGATGGTGACAGATCTTCCTCTCTGTACAACTACTTCACTCATTGTGAACACACCGTCAGCATCTGCAGAGAGAAACACACATCATTAGTGTGGGTGTATTCTACAGAGCACAGTGTGGTGCAGTCTGTAGGGCAGCTGACTCTCAGGCTAAGTGTGAACCGTCCTGTGTGTTTTGGGTTTCAATCCTCCACCCAACCATCTCGATCTGTTCCCCTTTTCTCTCTCATGTTTGAATAAAGTACACAGGGGAACACCACTAATACTGTAATTCATTCTAATTCAAGGGTGGCCTGTAGCCTAGTGGTTAAGGTACGTGTAAGTCCCCAGGGTAGCAACAAAAGATTCGCTCAGCTGTTGGGCCCTTGACCAAGGCCCTTAACCGCATATTGCTTCAGGGGGGATTGTCTCCTGCTTAGTCTAATCAACTAAGTGCCTTGGATAAAAGTGTCAGCTAAATAACATGTAATGTAATCCACCATAACAAACCACTAACACACCAATGTATTATAATGAATGCATCATTGGACAGGTTGTTATGATGTCCTTGTGTGAAAATAAAATGGTTGATTGTCAACACCAAGTGAAGACAATACCATATAATTGTTTTTATGTTTTTTGTTACTGAAGAGCAAGGGAAATATTTCACTGGAGTTGATTTTGAAGCGTTTCTTGGATATTTCATGAGATCATTGACTTTCAAAAATGATTCTATGGCATCATTAAATTAAAATATTTGAGAAGGACATAGTACACGTCATCACAGGTGGTTTTAAATGCAACACTTTCAGAGGGAGCGCACACACAGATGTGCCTTCCTTCCACTCTTTCAGTTCTCTTTATTTTAGCAGAGCTACAAACAGCATTATTTCCTGTGCTTAATACCCCCTGCTCAACACAGTCGGCACACAACCCATTTTAGCTGCTCTGAAGCCAATTCAGACACATACAGAACAAGATCATCTCAACTTGAAACAAAAATAATCACAAAAATGAAATTGTTATCAGCTAATCCTCATGAAATAAAGAAAAAAGGAGAATGCAGTGCAAGGGCTAATTAAAACCTCTCTGAACAAACAAAAAATATAAACTGCCATTAATGCCACACATGTATACAGTTTAAAATGCATTTCTAAAGTTAGATTTGTATTAATTATACATTATTGGTTAAAATACAGTAAACTGCCCAAGAGCCAAAACAAAAAGGTGCGCATGAATTCCAAGTCTGTAGCAATGGCAAAAATATATTTTACCCACATCATAGCAGTTTGATGTACCGTTAACAACAATATTCAGTTTAACTCATTGATTCAAGTTTCAGGCACAGACAGTCTCTCTGCTACAATGCTCCAGAGTTCAGTATACAGTGTGAGAAACAAGTCCTACCTGCCAGCACAGTGAGGAAGAGGAAGGAGAGGAAGAGTATCAGAGTGAGAGCCATATGTGCCTGACGGGTGTGTGTGTCTGTTAGAGACTCCAGCTCCCTTTAGCGTGAGTCTCACTTCCTGTTCCTCTCAGTGCCCACCTCTTTGGTCCCTCGTACTCTGTAGTCTGTGCTCTCTCAGTGGCCAGAGCAGGGTAACTATCATTATCATTTCATATTTATGTATTCCAGAGGTGGGCAAATAGCGCCATATCCATTTCTGGATTTCATACCAACTTCTGGCCTTAATTACATAATTAGCCTTTTATGACATCTGACATTTTAGCTGCATTTTTTGATGACTGGTCTTGTGTCCCCTGTTTTACTGTGATCTAATCTTTGAGAAAACCAGCGTTGGTGCATTCAGCCAATTAGTTCATTTAGCCAGGGTAATTGGTGGAAACAAAAACCTGCATACACCCCGGCCCACCAGGACCAGAATTGCCCACCCCTCTATTATACTGTAAACTGAAATGATTAATACAGTTACATCATTAAATTGTTATTCAGTGGCAATATTATTGTTATTTTTAATGATATATATTTGAAAGTCTATAGGCAATTTGTCATTGTAATTGTCATTTGTTAGCGCTCCTGGGAGATTGTGTTGGGAATGATCTGGGGTTTTTTTAATCGCCAAGGAAAAATGTGATCGTTCTAATCTGTCCAGCAGAGGGCGATGGTTCCTTTTCAAGATAGGAAAATGATGGTGTCTTTTTTTGTCCAGTAAGAAAAAGCAGAGTCAAATATTTGTAATGCGGTCAATGGATGTATTTGATGCTCTGAAATAGGAATCCTCAGGTTCCACACGTTGCTAAACATCCAGGCCTCTTCCTTTGGGCTTATGGACAAAATTCCTGTTGGTCTGTAACTCTTTCGTCACGTTGCTGCCCCCTACTGAACAGACAGGGAACATGAATGCAAAGGTATCAAGATAATTGGGGTTCCAATATGAGCACGCTTGAGCACAAGTAGAAAAGGTTAAACGAACAAGAGGAATAGGAATGTTTGTCAATGTAAAAGGGACTAAAAATACACACAAGTAAGTTCCACAAGTCACAGCACATGGCTTTAATATGTATCCCACAACATTTTGGTGCTGATATTTCATGATCAGTGAAACATATTTATAAAATAAATCAACTGTAAATCCAGCAAAACGTACCTGTTTGTTCTGCCCGGCAACTGAGCAGTAAATCACTTCACTATCAGCTGCAGAACGGTGAGACGTGTGTGTGGTCTGCACAGAACAGGACATGCACAGATTTGGATAGCAGTTACTGAGTTCTGTGAAAGTTTAGACTGCAGCTACACACTGCAATTGACCCTGTGTACTGTGTGTCTAAAGTAAAGAAGCAAATCGAGGTTAAACAACTCCTGATCAGACATATACAGTATGTTCACCTTTATCAGTGTGCAACTCTAAATTCTGATATTTACTGGCTGTCTAGCTGACTCTGAGATATGATGAACAATCTCACCTGTAGATTTTTCAGGACGACTGAGCTGTACAGAACCTCATCTGCAGGGTTTTCAGGTGGCTGGGACAGTAAAGGGGAACATGTTTCTTTTACTGGGCACGGTTAGGGGGTCGGCTCAATTTCATTCAGTCAATTCAGTCAATTCAAGTACATTATGTGAAAACTTCCCCATTGAGGATGATCCCATTAATCGATACATAAATTGATTGTCAAATATTGAATTAAATATATATATTTTTTAATGTAATTTCATTGCCTGACTGAACAGACAGTGGAATCGACCCCAACCCTGTCCGTGTTTCCCACTGCTACCAGAGCAGAGGAGAACAACATTAACTCACTTGTGAACATTCTGGAACATTTTCCCTCAACAAGCAGGCACAGAGGCCCATTTATAATCTCTTATGATCAAGTGTAATATTTGCCAAACTATCCGTATTGTAATACAATTAAAGTGATTTCTAGCACTTATCCCTGGTTATGGGTATGCACTTTGCACTTTGTTGGACATCGCTCTGGATAAGAGCGTCTGCCAAATTCCATTCATGTAATGCAATGTAATGTAATATCAAGCTACAGAGAGATAAAAAAGAAATGCACACATTTTGCTATGAACAAAGATGAAGGCTTGTCCTATAGAAAACACAATCTTGTCCAGACGAAGCTCAGTCTGTGTCAGTTAAACCGTTACTTAGTGTCTATAGACTTGCAGGTGCTGCTACTGGACATCTCCAACCAGAAACTGAGTGTGGCTGAAAGTATTCAACTTAAGATTTTTCTGAATGTAGTTTAGTTTGACAAGTGCAGCGTTTCTGTATATATGAATAAAGAACTATCACACTGTACTCTAGCAGTCATTTCTTCTACACGCCCACACCCCCACAATCACTGTATGTCCTTCTCCATTCTGCAGTTCTGTGTTTTGTGGATCAGGTCAAATTTTGATTGAAGTTTGATTGACATTCACTGACACGAACTGACATTGACCGACACTGACTGACACTGACTGACACTGACTGACATTGACCGACACTGACTGACACTGACTGACATTGACTGACATTGACTGACATTGACCGACACTGACTGACACTGACTGACATTGACCACACTCACTGACATTGACCGACACTTACTGACACTGACTGACATTGACCAAACTCACTGACACTGACTGACATTGACTGACATTGACCGACACTCACTGACACTGACTGACATTGACCACACTCACTGATATTGACCGACACTGACTGACACTGACCACACTCACTGACACTCACTGACATTGACCACACTCACTGACACTGACCACACTGACTGACACTCACTGACACTGACCACACTGACTGACACTGACTGACATTGACCGACACAGACTGACACTGACCACACTCACTGACACTCACTGACATTGACCACACTCACTGACACTGACTGACATTGACCACACTCACTGACACTGACTGACACTGACCACACTCACTGACACTGACTGACATTGACCACACTCACTGACACTCACTGACATTGACCACACTCACTGACACTGACTGACATTGACTGATACTGACTGACAGTAACTGACAATCAGAGTGCAGAGTGTAAAACGGCCGTACCGTCAGCTCCTTGCTCCGGTCCTCTCTTGCTCCTGTGTGAGGCTGGACTCCCTCTGTAATGAGACACAGGATGAGCTGTGATAAGAGAGTGTGATCATGACAGAGCTGAGAGGGCCCCTATGAGACCCCTACTGCCTGTGAAACTCCTGTGCTCAGTGTACTGCACTTCACTAATGCTGTGCTGACTGCTCCTACGTACAGCACCCACACTATTCTTTCACACTCAGCGTACTTCATGTGGATACTCACTGTGTCTCTTACACAACTTCCAGGTAACCGTGGCAACAGCTGCCACCAGCAACAGCATCCCTAGTGCCATCAGGATGATTGTGAGATCTGAAGGACTGAACAGCAGCAACAGGGTGTGTGAAATGTTCTGCCCATTTGAAATGCCAAAATGACACAGGAGTCTCTCTGAGTACTGCAGCCTTCTCCATCAGTTCAGAAGAGCACAGACAAGCACAAACATGCACAGAGAAAACTGTTGGACTCCATAAACAGGTAGTGAAAAAGGAAATGGAAGCACTAGGGGTCATGTGGGACACCAAGTACATGCAGCGTGTACCATATCCCAGCATGCACTGGGCCATGTGCTGCTGATAAGTGCTGGAGAGGCCTGGTTATCTGGACTTTAGTGAGCACGTCTGCAGGAGGAGGCCTCACTGACTTTGAGACAGGGGGGATTTTGAGACACATTTGTCAGGAAAAGTACCAACTTAAATAAAAAAAATAGACAGATTTTACTAGGTTACTAATGTTAATGCTTTTGTTTTTATACTGAACTTCTTGATTTAGAAAGAAACTGACTTGAAGATTTTACTGGCTCTTCCATCATGAATACCACACCTTATATTGTAAGTAGTTGTTGCTGGAACAGGTGAGAGAGGTGTTGAGACTGTTGAATGATTTGAGGTTGAAGGCTTGGAGGATGTTGCTGCTGTGGTTGCTGTGGTCACCAGAAGAGACGTGCTTAGTGCTGCAGATGCTGAAGAATGGGGTGCTATGAAGAGACAGTGGAGGTAAATGGTCAATGGCAGGCATTTATATAGTGCTTTTATCCAAAGCGCTGTACAATTGATGCTTCTCCATTCACCCATTCATACACACACTCACACACCGACGGCGATTGGCTGCCATGCAAGGCCCCGACCAGCTCGTCAGGAGCATTTTGGGGGTTAGGTGTCTTGCTCAGGGACACCTCGACACAGACCGGGCGGGGGATCGAACCGGCAACCCTCCGACTGCCAGACGACTGCTCTTACTGCCTGAGCCATGTCGCCCCCATGGAGGAAAACATGATGTTAATAAATAAAGTTAAGAATTTTTATGAATATTTTATGGTGTTATTTATAGTGTCATTGCATTTATTTGTGTGTGCATGTGTGTGCCTGTGTGAATGCGAATGTGTGTGCATCTGTGTGTGTGTGTGTGTGTCTGTGTGTGTGCGAATGGGTGCATGAGTGTTGTGACACTGTGGTAAGAACAGAACTCACCACTGGTGTGCACCCTACAGTCTGTGAGAGGGCACTAGCTAGCACCAAAGGGTTTCACAACATGACATTTAGAACACTGTTTCCCTCAACCCTCACTGCCAGAAAGTGACAGAAAAGATCATTGAAAATTCGAGGATAGAATGCATTCTTATACAGGCTCGTTTGGAGTTCCTTACGTGTGGTGACTGTGGCCGTTGTAGTTTTCTGAGTGACAGTGAGGTGAACAGGGATCTGTAGTTTTCCAGCAGCACACCAATACCAGCCTGTGTCCTCCATGTTCAGCTCCCTCACCGCCACATTGAAGACCTTTTTAGAGCGGTCATCTTTCATCTCTGATCTTCCAGATTTACCAGGATTCACTTGCACACAGGAGCCCCCTATCCTGCACCACATCTTCATGCGTCTCGGTTTATTATAGTGACACAGCAGACTGACATGGCCCCCTTCCACACCGGCCACCTCCTGCTGCTCAACCCAGAGTCCAGGAGTGTCTGAACACCACAGAATAAACACAAAAATATACAACATTCATTGATACACAAACTCTATAAGTCACTTGTAGACCAAAGTAAATAACTGTAGTATTGATACTGTCTTGGATACAGACTGGAAATGGTGTAGCAAAATAATGCAATTACAGCACCATCCTGCTGGAGGTGCAGAGTCCAAATACTCCAACAGTTCTGCAGTGAAGCAAGGACTTGCCTGGAATTTTACATGTTCTGGAAGAATTTAATACTGCTAGCATAAGAGGTAAGATCACTCATTTACCCACAGTGCAGCAGTCTGCAGTAGAAAGTTCTGTGCAGCGTATGATTGGGTAACACTGGAATAGTGAAGATGCCGTTATTAAGAGGAAGCAGGTCTCACTGAGTGCAGTGTGTGCCGCAGCAATCTTACCTTCAGTGACTGACAGGTACAGATATGCTCCCTTATCTCCAGCGCGCTGGATCACTACAGCACACCAGTAATATCCAGAATCCTTCATCTGAAGCTTTCTCATGGTAACAGTGAACACATGATGGGTGGGGTCATCAGTGATTGATGTTTCACCTTTAACTGTTGGAGAGTCAGTGCGTACTACAGTTTCACAAACATTCCATTCTGAACCATGACACCAGTATTTCACATGACTTTCATATTCTCCATCATAGAGACATGGGATGGTGACAGATCTTCCTCTCTGTACAACTACTTTCCTCACTGTGTACACACCGTCAGCATCTGCAGAGAGAAACACACACATCATCAGTGTGGGTGTATTTTACAGAGCACAGTGTGGTGCAGTCTGTAGGGCAGCTGACTCTCAGGCTAAGTGTGAACCGTCCTGTGTGTTTTGGGTTTCAATCCTCCACCCAACCACCTCGATCTGTTCCCCTTTTCTCTCTCATGTTTGAATAAAGTACACAGGGGAACACCACTAATACTGTAATTCATTCTAATTCAAGGGTGGCCTGTAGCCTAGTGGTTAAGGTACGTGTAAGTCCCCAGGGTAGCAACAAAAGATTCACTCAGCTGTTGGGCCCTTGAGCAAGGCCCTTAACCCCACATTGCTTCAGGGGGGATTTTCCCCTGCTTAGGCTAATCAACTAAGTGCCTTGGATAAAAGTGTCAGCTAAATAACATGTAATGTAATCCACCACAACAAACCACTAACACACCAATGCATTATAATGAATGCATCATTGGACAGGTTGTTATGATGTCCTTGTGTGAAAATAAAATGGTTGATTGTCAACACCAAGTGAAGACAATACCATATAATTGTTTTTATGTTTTTTGTTACTGAAGAGCAACGGAAATATTTCACTGGAGTTGATTTTGAAGTGTTTCTTGGATATTTCATGAGATCATTGCCTTTAAAGAATTATCACATCATCACAAAACGAAAACAATGATATTTGAGAAGAACATAGAACATACCATCACAAGTGGTTTTAAATGCAACACTTTCAGAGGGAGCGCACATAGATGTGCCTTCCTTCCACTCTTTCAGTTTTCTTTATTTTAGCAGAGCTACAAACAGCATTACTTCCTGCGGTTAATACCCTCTGCTCACCACAGTAGGCACCCAACCCATTTTAGCTGGTCTGAAGCCAATTCAGACACTGAGAGAACAAGATCACCTCAACTTCCCTTTTTGGTGAAACTAAAATAATCACAAACATGAAATTGTTATCAGCTAATCCCCATGAAATGTAAGTGGTTTTAATGGCTTCGATGTTAAGAAAAATGGAAAATGCAGTGTAAGGGTTAATTCAAATCTCTCAGAATAAACAAAAAATATAAACTGCCATTAATGCCACACATGCATACAGTTTAAAATGCATTTCTAAAGTTAGATTTGTATTAATTATAAATTATTGGTTAAAATAAACTACCCAAGAGAGAAAAAAAAAAGTTGCGCATGAATTCCAAGTCTGTAGCAATGGTCTGCTTATATTTATGATTCGCAAAAAGATACTTAACCCACATCATAGCAGTTTGATGTACCGTTAACAACAATCTTCAGTTTAACTCATTGATTCAAGTTTAAGGCACAGACAGTCTCTCTGCTACAATGCTCCAGAGTTCAGTATACAGTGTGAGAAACAAGTGCTACCTGGCAGCACAGGGAGGAAGAGGAAGGAGAGGAAGAGTATCAGAGTGAGAGCCATATGTGCCTGAGGGGTGTGTGTGTCTGTTAGAGACTCCAGCTCCCTTTAGCGTGAGTCTCACTTCCTGTTCCTCTCAGTGCCCACCTCTTTGGTCCCTTGTACTCTGTAGTCTGTGCTCTCTCAGTGGCCAGTGCAGGATAACTATCATTATCATTTACTAAATATTTATGCATTGTATTTTTCACATTGTGTAGCACTTTATAATACATAGAAAACAGGGATAATCAAATAAGTTATAATCAAACAGTGACCCCTCCCAGTCAGGGAGTTTGTTACTAAAAACGAATTGAACAACGCAGAAGGTGATTGGCGGAGGCTACGTCCTGTTTATAGCCGCATCCAAATCCAGAGGGAGAAGCAGGATTCAGGAGCTACAACATTTCACTTGGTTAACAGTTAATATTGTTTCCGTTGAGTTCAACATGGGGAATTTGTCAGGAGAAACATTTTTTTACAGCATATGTGCCAGCGGTAGGGTGGCTTGAGGCTCATTTGATAATACCTTGGACCCTTGATGACTTAAACCCCTTTAGCCAACAAATGTGTTCCCTCTATGTTATCAGCATAATTTACAACTGAATCTAGTCCCAGCCCCCAATTCCCATAGAGTATTAGTATTAGTATTGCCTGCAGGACAACCTGAAAATAAGATATCCAGACTCTGCTGATGTTGATAGGTCCCAGACAACAGGAAGTCATGGCATGTAAAGGATATGCAACAAAATACTAAACATTAAAGTATGACTACTTTCATTTACATAACACTGCTGTTCTCAAATATTATGGTACCCTGAAATTGGGGGACTGCTGTACACTGCTGTAATTTCTACATGGTGAAACCAAAATGTATTAAAAAAAATGTTTTATTGCAAATGTCAAACAGTTGAGTGCAGAGGCAAACACAATGGAGGGCACTGTATGTAATAATCTTCTATATAACATACTATTATAGCATCCTGGGGGCGCAGTTGATGAGCATGTTGTTAAAGACTGTTAGTTTTAAATCATATGCATATCATTATCCGTATTAATCATCATCAATAGCATAAACACTGTGGCGATGTGGCGATTTCAAAATACTGAGACGTTAAAGCTGAGACTGGAACGATTCTGGCGGTTGAGACCGGTGCGATGACATCAGAGACAATCTAAGAGCAATAAAAAGGGGAAAACGTCAGAAAATGTTGACAGACCTAGTGCTTTGGTTCAAGAAAACCTCGACCAATGGAGACACAGTCGATTGCAGGGCTCACCGGTGTTATTTTGGCAGCGTAACTTTGTCCCACATCGTCTATTCTCTCTTGATTGCAGCATTCCTGTCCCAACAAACACGAGTCAGAAAAGAGCAGATCACACATTCTCTCTGGGCTCTAGGATATTTGATCATGCAGTTGTAAGTCTAAAAGCATGCGCTATGTGATTACTGTTATGTAGGCAATAGTCTACACCTAACTGATGTTTCCCAGAAGATTAAGGGAAGATCTGAAATGGAAACTGTGGACCACATTTCTGTTTGAAGGGCTTCTGCAGAAGTGTGAAATTTGTGGTGAAAGCATTGGCCTTGCCGTCTGATACAGTTCCGAGAAGCTGTGCTGCAATACCATGTCCACTTTTTCAAAACTCTTCACACAGTGTGCTTTTGAAACACGCACTTGAGCACATCAGTTAACCTTTGGTGCAAAATGCACTTCATATTTCACCCAAAAGTGACTCATGCTGCCATAACTATAGGATATGCTTTCTCCCATAAGACTACTTTGTCACTCAATGTTCAATGAACTGCAAAACCCAAACAACTTGGAGCATTGCTAAATACATATATTATGTGTTTCCCTTTACTGTGTAATGTAAAACAATATGATAAAGAAACAAATCACAAAAGCAACAGTATTCTTCAGAGGGTTTTCAGTATTTTGACGTTTGTTCTCACAGTGCAATATACTGTAATTCAGAAAAGAAAAACACATCACAATCAATAACAAATACATACCAAATAGCAATATTTCCACTATATACAGCAATTCGCACATATATTGTCTGCCTATCAGTATCAGAAGTCTACTGTTGGCCTGGCCTATCCATCCTGTCCTCTGCATTTGGCTATAGATTTTATAGATTTTCACTCCCAATGTTATCTCTTGCTATACACCGAGGAAAACATCTTTTTGCGTGCCTTATCCAGCCCTGGATGTGTTCCACTGTTATGTCCATACACCCAGCAGCCATTGCATCTAGAAGTGACATCTGTTCATGTGGGTGGTGGTCCTAAACCTTCACATATACCTTCATAAACTTCTTACTGGTACCTGAGTTCCTAGACACCCTCAGAGTTCCTGTCAAGGGGGACAGTGTACAACTGTTTCATCCTGATCTGATGTTTCTGTAGCACTCTTGAAATGGTTGTAGTGCTTACAATGTCAATGTTTGGAAATATGTTCTTGTCTGCAATTATGTTGTTGCGTATTTCTCTTAGCCTGATGCTGCTGTTGACAATGACCATCCCAACTATTGTATCCTCCTGTTGACGTGTAAACATTATTCCCCTTCCCCCTGTATGACTGTGTGAGGTAACCGCTGGGTCCTGTAGTGAGTCAAAGACAAATGTGCACTGATACATCTGGAGACTTCTCAAATCACAGTACTGCTGTAATATACACATCAATTGAACTCCTTCAGTCAGAATGCTGTAAATACTGTACAGTACCAGTTGGTTTGCCTGAAAATCCTCACTATTGAAGCCACTGTGGATCTAGGCAAGTTTGGTTGAACCCTCAACCTGATTCCCTCAGGGACAGACCATGATTTACCACATGATCAATGACTGTGGCTCTGATTTCATCAGACACAACTGTTCTTGCTCTTCCACGATGTCTTCTTCCTCTACCTCTGGCTGCATCCATTTTCCCCACCAAGGCTAAAGAATGCAAATGCCAATCCAAAGGTGGCCCCTTTTGTATATGTGGTAACGGGGCACAAACAACAAACACCTGGGTAGGTTGTTCACTGAAATGACAGCCAGGGGTTTCAACAGTACATATACAGCAGTAATAGTGGAAAAATCTCTTCAGTGACAACTACATCTATATTTACCCTTTTTACATGCACATTTCAATGCAAGTATGATCACTTTTGTATAGATTGTAACAAGGCTGCAAACAAAAAAAATGAATAAACTGAATAAACTTTCTGCTCAAATCAGAATGATCTGTCTTACGTATTTCAAGCATATAGTTTCATTTTTCTGCCAAAATGCAGCATATTTCCTTCCACAATGATCAGAATTTTATTGGGTTTTGAACTGAAAGTTAACTGTTTTGAACAGAGTATCTAAATGTCTGCAAAATTTGCTGTATTTGTACAAACATTTGCTGGTAGTGAACACTGACTGAGAGAGGTATTCATGAATTTTGGAAGAAGTGGTAATTGAATGCCTTTAGTATGAAAGCAATGCAAACATATCCACAGTTTGGTTCACATAGTCTAATGATATGGTGAATGTGTTAAGTGTTTTGAAAAAGTGGACACAATATTGAGACAAGTGTGAAAACGATTGCAAAAAACTGTAATAGAACGGTCACATGACATACTGCGGTTTCGACAGATCTTCCAAAAGGCGACACCGGTGCATATTAGGAACACCAAAACAAGCCCGGCGTGACGTAGCACCCACAGAGTCCTTTCCAGGCACGTCTGTCCACTACACAGAGAAGACTGCTTTGAGTGTCATTCAATGAGTGCACCACAAATAACGTTTTTGCACAGTAGTGTCCAACTTTGGAACTTATTTCCAAATATGCAGCCAGCAAAAGCCCTGAATGAAGTGGGAAAGATGCTCTGAGATGCATTGCGGGCATGGACATAGACTGGCCTCACTCACTGAAAGGGGAAAAGCTCAGGGGAGAACACAAATTTACTGTAAAACTACCAACTTCAGTTCTACAAGGCAGTGGCACCCTCCAGTCAGCACAGTACTACATCAGATCACTACCAGCCGTGGGTGAAAAAAATCCACATAAAATTCACACTCCTCTCTCACTGAGAGAGCGCCAGAAAAGACAGGTTAAAATTCTATAGTTTAGGGTTTTCCCCTACATTGATGGAATGCATTCCAATACAGGCTCGTTTTGAGTTCCTGACGTGTGGTGACTGTGGTCATTGTAGTTTTCTGAGTGACAGTGAGGTAAACAGGGATCTGTAGTTCTCCAGCAGCACACCAATACCAGCCTGTGTCCTCCATGTTCAGCTCCCTCACCGTCACAGTGAAGAACTTTTTAGAGCGGTCATCTGTCGTATTGAGACAAGTGTGAAAACGATTGTAAAAAACTGTAAGAGGAAGCAGGTCTCACTGAGTGCAGTGTGTGCTGCAGCCATCTTACCTGCAGTGACTGACTATGTGCTTTCATCTATATCTTTCTCAATCTCTACAGCACACCAGTAAGATCCAGAGTCCATCATCTTAAGCTTTCTCATGGTAACAGTGAACACATGATGGGTGGGGTCATCAGTGATTGATGTTTCACCTTTAACTGTTGGAGAGTCAGTGCGTACTACAGTTTCACAAACATTCCAGACTGAACCATGACACCAGTATTTCACATGACTTTCATATTCTCGATCATAGAGACATGGGATGGTGACAGATCTTGTGTTTGGGGGTTCAATCTTCTGCACCCAACCATCTCGATCTGTTCCCCTCTTCTCTCTCCTGTTTGAATAAATGCTAAATGTCTGCATTTATATAGCACCTTTATCCAAAGCGCTGTAACATTGATGCTTCTCATTCACCCATTCATACACACATTCACACACACACCAATGGCGATTGGCTGCCACGCAGGGCACAAAAAAGCTGGTGGAATCGGAACGGCAACCCTCCGCCTGCCAGACGACTGCTCTTACCACCTGAGCCAATGTCACCACAATAAAGTACACAGGGGAACATCACTAATACTCTTGATTCATTCTAATGCACCATAACAAAAGGTGTAACCAACACACAGCATCTAGGTAAAACATGGTCTACCGCACCATTAGATTATAATAAAGGAGTTGCCATGTGACAGCCTCGGAACCTTAAGGATTTGGAGAGGATCTGCAAAGAGGAATGGACCAAAATCCCTCCCAAGATCTGTGCAAACCTGGTGAAAAACTACAACAAATGTCTGACCTCTGTGCTTGCCAACAAAGGTTTCTCCACCAAGTATTAAGTCTTATTGTTCTATGGATCAAATACTTATTTCATGTGAAAATATGATATTAAATTTATAAAAATTGATATGTTGTTATTGTGGATTATTTTGTGATATTCTCTCAACGTTAAAATGTACCTATGATTAAAATTATACACAGTTCCATTCTTTGTAAGTGGGCAAACCCACAAAATCAGCAAGGGATCAAATAATTATTGCTCCCACTGTATATGTATTTAGCAATGCTCCAAGTTGTTTGTGTTTTGTAGTTCATTGTACATTGAGTGACAAAGTAGTCTAATGATTGAAAGCATATGCTATAGTTATGGCAGCATGAGTCACTTTTGGGTGAAATATGAAGTGTTTTGATGGTTGAAGTGCATTTTGCACCAAAGGTTAACTGACGTGCTCAGGTGCCTGTTTCAAAAGCACACTGAGTGAAGAGTTTTGAAAAAGTGAACAAGGTACTGAGACAAGTGTGAAAACGATTGTAAAAAAAAACTGTAAGTCTAAATTAGCCTGTCAACATTACTAATAGGAGTAAATGAGCATTCATTAAAATGTTTTACCACATGTGACCAAGGTTATTATCGTTAACGAAAACGAACGAAATAACGAAAACTAAAATTGAAAAAACAATGTCGTTAACTGAAATAAATAAAAACGAAAATTAAAAGAAAAAAACGATAACTAACTGAAACTATATTGCGTGTTTAGAAAACTAACTAAAACGAACTGAAATTATAGATATAATTTCCTTCGTTTTCGTCTATGTCAATTAAATATAAACCGCTTGGTATGATCAATTTATTCCGCTCTGGCTGTTTATCTCCAGCTGGCAGCCGCAGCACCTGAATGCGCCCTACTGTCCGTGACGTCACTGCATTTACACAGCAGCAACTCATGGCTGCAGCAAAAGTTGGGAGAAAGCGGCAAAGTCCCATATGGGACTTTTTCGAATATGACGAGGAGAGAGAAAAAAGCAAGTGTCTTGTAGTGGAAACAGACGAAATATGCGGCTTGCTGCTCAAGGGGAAAAACCCCACGAATCTAAAAGTCCATTTAAGAAGCGCGCACAAAGCGGCTAATCTCGAGTACCTCAACAAGCTAGCATCTGTGAGTAGCCCGCCGCCCCCCGAAAGAGAAGCAACATCCCGGCCAGGTGGCACGGGGACGGAGACAACTATAATGGACTGCTTTCACCGACGACCAAACAGCTGCTGGTTAGTAAATACACAGCAGTGACACACACAATGTCCATCTGTAATGCACTTTATATGTACTGTATTCATTAAGGGAGTAGTTCACCCTAAAATAAAAAGGCAGTCATGTTAACTCACCCTCATTTTGTATCTTTTTTTGAATTTTATTATACATTACTCACTCTGACCTTTTTAACTCCTGAACCTGACAAATAACCCAAAGTATGAAAAAACTAAAACTAACTGAATTGGAGGGGAAAAAGTAAAAACGAAATAAAAATAAACTAAAATGAAAAATTTAAAACTATTATAACCCTGCATGTGACTGCAGTGGGGTATTTATGACCATTTGGTTCTTTAAGTTTGCGTTTCCATGACAATAATAATTTTGTTTTGCATTTCAAAACACAAAAAAAAGGGTTTTAGCGCCCTCTGGGGGCTGAATGTAGCAGATCCAGAGGTCCCTCAGAAAAAGATATGAATTAATTTCCCTTTTAATATTTTGGGAAATGTTCCTTCATAAACGACAAATTAGATATATATATTTTTTTTCCCAATTACTGTAAGTACAGCTGGTGAAGAATGTCGCTTGCTGCAACAAAGTAGTGCGGTCTGTAGCGTAGCATAGAGGAGGACTGTCTCCTGCTTAGTCTAATCAACTGTATGCCACTTTGGATAAGAGCGTCAGCCAATTAATGCCATTAATGTAATGTAATGTAAAAAGATTGCAGAATCAGTGAGAGAACAATGAAGAACGCTATTAAGCAAGTGGGCTCTGACTACCAATCTCTAATTCAACTGCACATACATTAATTAACTGCATCAATGTGAACTAGTGATTTCAAAATTGTGAAGGATGGAGCCAAATCAAGAAAGAATTCCGAAGCTCTCTGCACAGCTGTGAAAATCTGCTGCCATATCTCGTTCTTGTAGCCAGATATTCATAATCAAACACTTCAGGTGTGGTAAAAGTGCAGAGGCTAATTTCATCCTGAATGATCAATTCTTGTGAATTCATCACAAGCTACATCATCAATAGAGATTAGTGAGCCCACTCCAGAAGCAGCCATGCAAACCCAAGCCATGACTGTGCTTCACAGATGAGCTTGTATGTTTTGGATCATGAGCAGATCCCTTCTTTCTCCACACTTTGGCTTTTCCTTCACTTTGGTAGAGGTTCATCTTGGTCTCTTCAGTCCATAAAACTTATCTGGCTCATCTCTGTACTTCTTTGCAAATTGTAATCTCGCTTTCCGATTCTTACTGCTGATGAGTGGTTTGCGTCTTGTGGTATAGCCTCTATATTGCTGCTCTCTAAGTCTTGTTTGAACGGTTGATTGAGATACCTTCACCCCTGCCCTGTGGAGATTGTCACTGACTGATGTTTTGGGGTTTTCCTTTATAGCTCTCACAATGTTTCTGTCATCAACTGCTGTTGTTGTCCTTAGTCGACCTATTTGATGTCTGATGGCTCAGTACGCCAGCAGTTTCTTTCTTTTTTAGGACATTCCAAGTTGTTGTACAAGCTATTTCCCCTCTTTTCGATTTCCCCGCTTCAAAATGGCCTAATTTTCTCTCTTCATGTTGGTTTATATTTTCTAACACAAATGCAGTCTTCACAGGCAAAACCCAAGGCGAGTAGACCTATCCATCTGTATATCCAAACTCACTGTTTGTTGAGTATGTATCTGTATAGAAGGTGGAAGAGGCTGTCCTAAATGCATCAAATGTTAACACAAATGAATAAAGTTCCGAAGTTTCTCAATTGTATCGCTGCAATAAGGTGTTTAGATAAATCAGCACCATTGTCTGCACTCTCAAGTAATTCAGTAAAATGGTGCTAAAATTACTACCTTTTTTCCCCATTCACAAAATTCATTTTAGTTCATTTCCTGAACTCAGCAAACTGAAATGGAATCAACTCCAACCCTCCAATCCTCTGCCCCCCGACTCAGTCTGTCAGTTCCCTGAAGGAGGATGTGTACTACACTCAGCTCAGTTACATTTATAGTCTCAATAGCTCAAATGCTTTCTCTTATAGGTTCCCCATGGAACACTGCAATAAGATTGGGAGCGGTTTTCTATATGATCATTTTGAGCACTTGATACTCTTCTGTCAGATGTTATCTTACCAAATAAATCCCTAATAACAATAATAATAGCAATATTATTTTTACTTCTGATGATTAATTGTATCATTTCATTTTTTCATCTAAACCAATACAATTGGCTATCACTGTTACATTACCACTGAAGGTCATATTCATCTATGCGTTGTTGTGATTCAGGTACAATTGGGGACTGGAAGAACAACCTTACGGTGGCTCAGAGTGAACGCTTCGACAAGGTCTTCCAGGAGAGGATGAAGGACTTCCGTCTGGGACATCCGTCTGGGACATCAGTGAGCTCCGTGGCTGATGTTTCAGATGTCATCTATAAACTGGACAGAGTATACAGTGCAGTCCATAAGTATTTGGACAGTAACATACTTTTGTTGTGCTCCCTGTACTCCACCAAATTAACAGTTCAAATAAAACAACCACAATTAATGTGCAGGCTTTCAGCTTTAATTTGATGGCATCCATATTGGGTAAACCATGTAGGAATTACAGCCCCTTTCATCGATAGTCCCTCCACTAGTTTTTATAATATAGGACATGAAGTTAGAAAGATAACTGTACAATATTACATGCACATACCAGGGGACAACGACAACAAGCGACAAGTTACATTCTCCGTTGTTACGGAAACAGTGAAGGACACATGACATAAGGGCCTAGTCGTGTGCACATTCACAATGTAAAATCTTAATTCACAATTCATATAAAACATTGAAAAATACAGACTGAAAAACAGGCATCGCAGACAAAAAAAATACTTTTACATTTACATTTTAGTCATTTGGCACAGATTTAATCCAAAGCGACTTACAAGTGCATAGGTTATCCAAGTTAAAGCATCACATCCATAACTAGTAAAATACACATGAAGTGCTGTTATAAACAAAAATACAGTACTACATAATACAATACTGAAGTCCAAATATCAGCTTTAGCTGGCATGGACAATTGTTTAAAGGTACAATAGGTAAGATTTTTGTGTAAAAACATTGTACATCCTTTCATATCGTTGAAAAAGGCTCACTGACATGTTGACTCACCCTCAGTCCGTGTTTATAGTCTTTACATTTCTAGATATAGTTGACGGGCTGTCACTCTGTATCAAAACGCTGCACAGCTGGATAACAATACAAGCTAATTGGTGTAAATCTCGGTGTAAATTCGGCAATAGCGAATTTGCTTGTTGCTACCGATAACGAACTCGTGTCGTTTTATAACTAGATATGAATTCTCCGCTTGGATACTAACCAATAGTAGCCTATACAGAGTTTCAGCGATCGCTTGTCGGGAATTTGGGCAGCTACACGTTCTGTTTGTTTCTTTACGTGTTCAATCATGCGTGTTTAGCTAAACTTTAATTTGTCTCAAATATCTCAGTTATATAGCCAGCTAGTTACATAGCCAAGTACGTTGCTTGCTCATAATATTGCCTAGTTGACTAGCTAAAGTGAAAACCTCAAAAATACAAAAACATATAAACAGTGTTGTGTCGCACACAAAAGACAATATTTCATAAAGTCATCTGGTCGGCGCACATTTTCTTAATAGAACACTACGAAAAGACGTGTGTAAGAAGAGAAAAAAAAAATCTTGTTAGCAAAATAAATGTGAAACAAAGATCTGTTTCCACCATTCCCTACATTTATAACAAATTTGAGACATGTATAAAGTATTTTAAGTGTTAAGTTAAGTTAAGTGTTGTAAAAACAACGAAACAGTGAAGCTATAGGTATCCTGTGTGTGAGTGATCTGAAACAAATTTTCCTATAGTATTTCATGATAAATTAGGAATTTGAACCAAAGAGTTTGGAAGTGCAAGATTGCTTCAAAGATGTGGATGCACAATGCACAATGAAAATTGCGACTGATATTAGCGCCAAAGTGATCGTAAAAAACTGTACCAGGGAGCAAAATCCCGGATGTATCGTTCCTGAAACATCCGCTTTACCTCCCGATGGAACAGGCAGGTTAAGGCCATTCACAAGAAAATTATAATTTTACTTTTTAAAACATGCTTTGAGAAACTAATCCAACAGCCCTCTATAAGTGTTTCAGAGAGAGGAGACAGCACAGGGGAGTGCTGGAGGGCAGCTCAGAGCTAAAATACACATTTCAGAGATCACATAACATTACCCAATTGAATGAATGTAAAACCCTTCCTTTCATAGAAGATGCATGAGTTTCTGAATGAATGCTACAGTGCACTGGGCACCATATTCACTAGCTAGAAACCCCTCGCTCTTCCCACCTCTCCAGTTCATTCCATTTGAAATAACGGTCACTGGCTTGGTAAGGTAGCCATCGTTAGCCATCTAGCTAGCTCTAGCGAATAACAGCTGTAACTTAGCTGGCTAAATGCTGCTCTGGTTACTGGCCAACATATATTAGCTAGACAAATCATACAACAAAGCAAACTACTTCGATATAGGGTTAGATATACTTAGCTGTATACACTTGTTTGTGACTCAGCTAGCAGTATTCCTCTCATGTTTATGTGAACTAATGTTAGGCTACTAGTGTTCGCTAGCTTGCTAGCTTAGCAAAATGATTGAAGTGTTATTTATGCATGAAGTACAGACATCATACCGTAAAGTATTATTTGGGTTTTCTAATGGCTTACTTGTTCTCAAGTCGAGCTAAAATTAAATGTTTCTTCCGGTCTCTCCTCAAGTGCATCGATGCATATAGGATATAGCTTGCGTGATGGCGCCCTCCAGAGTAACTGAAAACATCTATCTGAGCTGCGGTCAGTCAACGTGCATTCACATTTTTATTTTCCGATTCGTATTACATTTGATTAGAAAGTTGCTACTTCATCTAAAACATTGAAATAGGAGCAAACTAGCGAACGTGGCCTATTTTATCATAATAATAATAATAATAATAATAATAATAATAATAATAATAATAATAAACTTTCATACATGAAATGAAATGTACCTGACACTGTCAGTGACAGTGATTTACATTAAGCCAATGACAAAGAATGACAAAGACAACACATTGTAAAAATAATAAACACTGATTTTGGAAATATATCCACACAACAAACAAGACAAACACGTTGGGGCCTTTCCCCTGTACCTCCCTCAAGTGGGGCGACACTGATTGTGAGAATATGACATCCCCAACAACCAACTAGCAAGTAACAGAACACTATACGTGCTGGACACAACAAGTTAAGAGCAAGAAATAAAAATGAAATATTTATACAAATAAAAAAACAAATATCCCAGTGCTACAATGAAGTTTGATTCAAGATGAAATTGCTTTATGTCACGTCACTGTATTTTCAGTGAGTAGGACTACGTCACAGTAGTTTATTATTTTTTTAATAAATAACGGTTATTAACGTCGGCCAGATCATAAACCTACCTACAGAGTTCAGTCGATTTTATAACCTTTTCACATCCGTATTCGCATTCTTGATAACGGCAAATTTGTTTCGGTCTCTTCTGAAATTGTAAGTCTTCAGAAATATATTTTCCATGTACAGCGAATAAGCTATGCTAAAGTTTTATTTTCATGTAGCTAGAATGCCATAGAAACCCCATTGCAAGAGCAGCAATGTGCGGTGTTTGATGAGTGTTTGGGGAAGTGTGTGGGCGATAAGGGCCACGGAAACGGCGTTTTTCTCAGTTGAATTCAATAGTAGTGATCGCTGTTATCGTCATTGTGGCAAGTTGTTTTTTACTTAACGTTAATATAATATATTGTTGAGCTAAGAATGTTATTTTCCGGAGCGATATTACCAACATAAATGTACGTTAAATGTTAATTTGCTCATGGAAATGTAGGGTAACTTAATCATACGAATTATTGTGTCAAATATTCGTTCATGGAATACATTTCATCTATGTACATGAAATGCAATTAGCTACTTCATTTTCTTTAGCGGCTTGTAGGCTACAACGCTGCCTTTTTGGGGGGAAATTTGCTCTGTCTGTGATTGATTTTTCTTCCGTTCATTCATTTTTCTCCAGGTTAAAAACAGGAAGTCTTTTTATTTTAGACATGAACTACCACTTTATATGGCTTAGCTAGCCTACTGCCTTTTAGAATGAGATGATTAATGTTTAATTTTCATTTTAACATTGCTTTCGAGGTGAGCGAGACGAGGAAAAGTGAGAAGATTCGGAAACTTCAACAGGAACTGATTGCCTGCAAGGACTCCTTCCGAAGTTGAAGACCTTCGTGCGGAGCTGAAGGTAAGATCGGTAGTAATGGGCAGTTTGGCCAGCTGATTAACAATGATGTTCTAACACTGTGGCACTTGGCATCTCACAGCTACACACATAGTTGTGATTTATGTGGAATCGATTCTGACAAAGATCAGATCGATTGACAAATCGATTTTGGCAAAGTGATGAATGTCCTCTTTTGAACAGGAATTGTCCAGCTGTCTTGTAGAGGAGGCAACTCAAAGCGACAGTGCAACATCGTCCAGGCCTTGCAGAAGTTGCTTTCAGCCATGGGAAATACCTGCCAGAAAGAAGCAGCAAAGGCTGAGGAACATGGACTTCAGGAAGAAGAGCTGGCCTTAAGAAAACTGATGGGAAACATGTCTAAGAAGAGGAAGGACAAAGTGCTGGCTGCTATAGCCGTGACGCTCAAGATGGGTGAGGAGAAGCTGACAGCCATGGAGCACATCTGTCAGGCTGAGGAGGATAAACTGGCAGCTGTAACCAAGCTGTATGAGGCCGCAACGGACAACCTGACAGCTGAGAAACAGCTTGGACAGGAGAGAGGAAAACACCTGCAGACCGTGACGCAGATATGCAGGAACAAGGAGGAGGAGCTTGCTGCCATGTCAGAGCTGTGTCAGACCAAGGAATACAAACTGACTGTCATGACCAAGCTGTACGAGGCTGCAAGTGACGACCTGACAGCTGAGAAACATCTTGGACAGGAGAGAGGAAAACACCTGCAGACCGTGACGCAGATATGCAGGAACAAGGAGGAGGAGCTTGCTGCCATGTCAGAGCTGTGTCAGACCAAGGAATACAAACTGACTGTCGTGACCAAGCTGTACGAGGCTGCAAGGGACGACCTGACAGCTGAGAAACATCTTGGACAGGAGAGAGGAAAACACCTGGAGAACGTGACGCGGTTGTGCAGGAAGAAGGAGGAAGAACTGGCTGCCATGTCAGAGCTGTGTCAGATCAAGGAAGACAAACTGACTGTCATGACCAAGCTGTACGAGGCTGCAAGGGACGACCTGACAGCCGAGAAACATCTTAGACAGGAGAGAGGAAAACACCTGGAGAACGTGACGCGGTTGTGCAGGAAGAAGGAGGAAGAACTGGCTGCCATGACTTCAAAGAATAAGACAAGCAAAGAGACACTGGCAGCCATGTCAGACCTGTGGCAGCCCATGGCGAAAACACTGGCAGACATGACCTACCTGTACGAGGCTGCAAGGGATGACCTGGCAGCTGAGAAGCAGCTTGGACAGGAGAGAGGAGAAAGGCTGGAGACCATGACGCAGTTATGCAGGAACAGGGAGGAGGAGTTGGCTGCCATGACTGCAAAGCATGAGAAAAGCGAAGAGAAGCTGGCGGCCATGTCAGACCTGTGGCAGACCACGGAGAAGACACTGAAAGACGTTACCTACCTGTACGAAGCTACAACGGACAAGCTGGCTGCCGAGAAGCAGCTTGGACAGGACAGAGGAGAAAGTCTGGAGATGCAGTTATGCAGGAACAATGTGGAGGATCTGGGTTCTGTGACTTCAAAGCCTGACACAAATGAAGAGAAGTTAGCGGCCATGTCAGACCTGCTTGAGACCATGGAGAAGAAGCTGACAGACTTGACCTACTTTTACGACGCTACAAGGGACAAACTGGAGGACCCGGCATGGTTTGGTCAGCAGAGTATGATCAGCCTGAAGGCTGTGATGCAGCTCTTTCAGGACAAGGAGCAGGAGCTGGCCGCCATGACTTTGAAGTTTGAGACAGGCAAAGAGAAGCTGCCGGCCGTGTCAGACCTGTGGCAGACCACGGAGAAGAAACTGACAGTCTTGACCTCCCTGTACAAGGCAACAAGGGAGAAACTAGCAGCCGAGAAGCAAATTCGACAGGAGGGAGGACAAAGCCTGGAGATGCAGTTATGCAGGAACAATGTGGAGGATCTGGGTTCTGTGACTTCAAAGCCTGACACAAATGAAGAGAAGCTAGCGGCCATGTCAGACCTGCTCGAGACCATGGAGAAGAAGCTGACAGACTTGACCTACTTTTACGACGCTACAAGGGACAAACTGGAGGACCCGGCATGGTTTGGTCAGCAGAGTATGATCAGCCTGAAGGCTGTGATGCAGCTCTTTCAGGACAAGGAGCAGGAGCTGGCTGCCATGACTTTGAAGTTTGAGACAGGCAAAGAGAAGCTGCCGGCCGTGTCAGACCTGTGGCAGACCACGGAGAAGAAACTGACAGTCTTGACCTCCCTGTACAAGGCGACAAGGGAAAAACTGGCAGCCGAGAAGCAAATTCGACAGGAGGGAGAAAACCTGGAGACTGTGCATGAGACAAACGAAGAGGGAAAGTTCTTCAGCTAAGGTGGTGGCGAGGGGGTGGGGGGGGTGGAGGTAGACTGTCGAACGAGGGGAGGGGGGTGGGCTAGGGGAAGCTGGTCTGCTTATTCATTGCATTTACATACTCTAAATAGCCGCTCGTCCACTGATAGATGTGATTGAGGGAGCGTGGCAGTGGGGGATTTCCTTTAGGTGTGATTGAGAGCGTGGCAGTGGGGGATTTCCTTTAGGTGTGATTGAGAGCGTGGCAGTGGGGGATTTCCTTTAGGTGTGATTGAGAGCGTGGCAGTGGGGGATTTCCTTTAGGTGTGATTGAGAGCGTGGCAGTGGGGGATTTCCTTTAGGTGTGATTGAGAGCGTGCCAGTGGGGGACTTCCTTTAGGTGTGATTGAGAGCGTGGCAGTGGAGGATTTCCTTTAGGTGTGATTGAGAGTGTGGCAGTGGGGGATTTCCTTTAGGTGTGATTGAGAGCGTGGCAGTGGGGGATTTCCTTTAGGTGTGATTGAGAGCGTGGCAGTGGGGGACTTCCTTTAGGTGTGATTGAGAGCGTGGCAGTGGGGGATCTCCTTTAGGTGTGATTGAGAGCGTGGCAGTGGGGGATTTCCTTTAGGTGTGATTAATACCGTGGCAGTGGGGGATTTCCTTTAGGTGTGATTAATAGCGTGGCAGTGGGGGATTTCCTTTAGGTGTGATTGAGAGCGTGGCAGTGGGGGATTTCCTTTAGGTGTGATTAATAGCGTGGCAGTGGGGGATTTCCTTCAGGTGTGATTGAGAGTGTGGCAGTGGGGGATTTCCTTCAGGTGTGATTGAGAGCGTGGCAGTGGGGGATTTCCTTTAGGTGTGATTGAGAGTGTGGCAGTGGGGGATTTCCTTTAGGTGTGATTGAGAGCGTGGCAGTGGGGGATTTCCTTTAGGTGTGATTGAGAGTGTGGCAGTGGGGGATTTCCTTTAGGTGTGATTGAGAGCGTGGCAGTGGGGGATTTCCTTTAGGTGTGATTGAGAGCGTGGCAGTGGGGGACTTCCTTTAGGTGTGATTAATAGCGTGGCAGTGGGGGACTTCCTTTACGTGTGATTGAGAGCGTGGCAGTGGGGGATTTCCTTTAGGTGTGATTGAGAGCGTGGCAGTGGGGCAGCAGACCTGGGGCCGTGTTGGCCGCTCAGAGAAGAGGGGCTGTGGTGACGGCTGTGGAATGGCGAGAGGGAGGAGGAGGCAGCTGCCCATAGTGCAGCACAGAGTGTGGGGAGTGTGGAGCACAGGGGGAGGGGGACTTACCAGTGTGTGGTGTAGTGGGTCTTGGTGCAGTGAGGACACGTAAACCCACTACACCCCACACTGGTAAGTACTCTGGGGAGGGTGGGGGGGGTATTACCAGTGTGTGGTGTAGTGGGTCTCGGTGCAGTGCGGACACTTAAACCCACTACACCCCACACTGGTAAGTATTCTGGAGAGGGTGGGGGGGGGGTATTACCAGTGTGTGGTGTAGTGGGTCGCCATGCAGTGCGGATACTTAAACCCAGTACACCCCACACTGGTAAGTACCCCCACCTTCTGTGCTCCACACTCACTCCACTCTGTGCTCACTCTCGGACCCTCTCCTGAGCCTGCCCACATGGCACAGACCAGCCCAGACTCAACCACCCCAGTGTGAGAGGGGGGTCCACACACACTCACACACACACACACACACACACTCACACACGCACACTCACACACACACGCTCACACACACACGCTCACACAGACACACACACACTCTCACACACACACACACACACACACACACATACATACACACTCACATACACACACACTTACACACATACACACACATTCACACACACACACTCTCACAGACACACACACATACATACACACTCACATACACGCACACACTCACACATACATACACACTCACATACACACACACTCACACACACAAACATGCACACACACACTCACACATACACTCACACATCCACACACACATATGCACACACACATACACACACTCACACACACACACTCACACATACATACACACTCACGTACACACACACTCACACACACAAACATGCACACACACACTCACATACACACTCACACATACACTCACACATCCACACACACATATGCACACACACATACACACACTCACACACACACACACACACACATACATACACACTCACATACACACACACTCACACACATACACACACATTCACACACACACACACACTCTCACAGACACACACACATACATACATACACACTCACATACACGCACACACTCACACATACATACACACTCACATACACACACACTCACACACACAAACATGCACACACACACTCACATACACACTCACACACACACATACACACACTCACACATCCACACACACACACACATATGCACACACACACACTCACACACTCACACATACATACACACTCACATACACACTCACACATACACTCACACATCCACACACACATATGCACACACACATACACACACTCACACACACACACTCACACATACATACACACTCACATACACACACACTCACACACACAAACATGCACACACACACTCACATACACACTCACACATACACTCACACATCCACACACACATATGCACACACACATACACACACTCACACACACACACACACACACACATACATACACACTCACATACACACACACTCACACACATACACACACATTCACACACACACACACACTCTCACAGACACACACACATACATACATACACACTCACATACACGCACACACTCACACATACATACACACTCACATACACACACACTCACACACACAAACATGCACACACACACTCACATACACACTCACACACACACATACACACACTCACACATCCACACACACACACACATATGCACACACACACACTCACACATACATACACACTCACATACACACACACACACTGTCACACACACACTCACACATACATACACACTCACATACACGCGCACACACACACACACTCTCACACACATTGCGTGTGTGAGAGTGTGTGTGTGTGTGTGCGCGTGTATGTGAGTGTATGTATGTGTGAGTGTGTGTGTGTGTGTGTGTGAATATGTATGCGTGTGTATATGTGTGAGAGTGTGTGTGGATGTGTGTGAGTGTGTTTATGTTTGTGTGTTCATGTGTGTGACAGTGTGTGTGTGTGTGTATGTGAGTTTGTGTGTGTGTGTGTGTGTGAGAGAGTGTGTGCTTGTGAGTGTGTTTGTGTGTGCATGTATGTGAGTGTGTGTGTGCGTGTGTGCCTCTGTGAGCATGTGAGTGTGTGTGTGTGCGTGTGTGCCTCTGTGTGCATGTGTGCGCACCTCTGTGTGTATGTGTGTGTGCCTCTGTGTATGTGAGTGTGTGTGCACCTCTGTGTGTATGTGAGTGTGTGTGTGTGCGTGTGTGCCTCTGTGAGCATGTGAGTGTGTGTGTGTGCGTGTGTGCCTCGGTGTGTATGTGGTGTGCACCTCTGTGTGTATGTGAGTGTGTGTGTGTGTGTGTGTGCCTCTGTGAGCATGTGAGTGTGTGTGCATGTCGGAGCTGATTGAGACGCTATTGGTATGATGTACACCTACGTGTCTACGCACTTCCTGTTTGTGGTGTTGTGTGTTTGCAAAGGGACGAAGGAGATTAAGTGTTGTTTTTAAGTAGATTTGCTTTTAAGGTGAAAACCTTTGTTGCCGTTAGGGGACAGAGAGGGAATTTCCCCCTTTTTTTCCTTTGTTAGCACTCGGCTGTATGCCGGTTAGATAATCAGACCCTATCAAGCTAACAAGGTTTTTTTCAGGGGGTTTTCGCCCTCTTGGAAGCAAATCCTGTTGGTAGTTAGTTTGCCTCCATCGGAAGGGTTACCAGTAACTTAGTTGTAAGTATAAACGTAGTCTGGATAATATTTTGGGTGTATTGTTGTCCGGATAAAAATAAAGGACTAGCTAGTTGGCTAGCTACGTATTACATGTGTGTGAGTGTGTGCGCCTCTGTGTGTATGTGTGTGTATGTGTGTGCGTGTGTGTGAGTGTGTGTATCTCTGTGTACGTGTGTATGAGTGCGTTGATCCCCATGTGGCCTGGGGTTATTCGGTGGGTGGGGCCACCACACGAGCAGGGGGGTGATGGAGAGGGGAGGGGGGGTCAGAGCGGGGCGGCTGCCCTGTCATGAGCGGTTTTAATAATTAAAGACGCTGCTTACCTTATCCCTGTGTCCTGGCTGTTTGTGGTGGGTGGATTCCAGTACCTGTGGTGGGGGGGTAGCAGGGGAGGCTAGTGCCACTCCTGACCCTCCGACATATGCTCACTACAGACTGCTAGTCTAAGTCACGTATGCTCACTACAGACTGCTAGTCTAAGTCACGTATGCTCACTACAGACTGCTAGTCTAAGTCACGTATGCTCACTCCAGACTGCTAGTCTAAACCTCCACTCCTGCTTCGCCCTCATGTTCATTACATTACATTACATTATTGGCATTTGGCAGACGCTCTTATCTTGAGCGACGTACAGTTGATTCGACTAAGCAGGAGACAATCCTCCCCTGGAGCAATGCAGGGTTAAGGGCCTTGCTCAAGGGCCCAACGCCTGTGCGGAACTTATTGTGGCTACACCGGGATTAGAACCACCGACCGTGCGTGTCCCAGTCATTTACCTTAACCACTACGCTACAGGCCGCCCCTCATTAGACTATCGTATATGGGCAGCATGGTGGTCCAGTGGATAGCACTGTCAGCTCACAAGAACGTCCCGGGTTAGAATCTGAACGGAGCCTTTCTGTGTGGAGTTTGCAGGTTCTTCCCATGTCTAGGTGGGTTTCTTCCGGTTTCCTTCCAAATCCAAAGATATGCTGTCAACCGATCCCATACAAGTAACTGTGTCCTGTGCTGCCGGATCTGTTCTGGGTGTACCCCTCTGGGGGTGTTTGCTTCCTCCTCCTGGTCTTCTCCGTCCATGCCAGGAGGTCTTCCAGAACAGAGCCATACTGCCGAACATGACTGTTGCCTTCTAAGATTGTTATGAAGATTCTTACTTTGACTACAATGATCCGGACTGAAGCGAGGTTGAAAAAGGAACAGAGTCTTAATAATGAAGTGGAGGATATTAACAGCTAGTTAGAGAGACTGGTCTGTGATTTTACTGCAGAAACAAAGGTCTGGTCTGGCAAAAATTAAAAAGAGTTTTTCATCCACCAGACAGTCGCTGGTTAAACAAAAACACATTTCCAGAATGGAAAGCTTGTGATTAATGGGATCTGTGACTTTGCACAACACCAAAGACACACCACTGAGGGGTCACTAGTACCAACACTAGATTCTGCACTGCTGTATGCAGATTGGCTTTTTGTTAGCTTATTCTGCCACTAATTAAACAACGGTGAGCCAGCCTTATTCAGCGCTTCCTCATAACTTCTCCATCCAATGGAGTGGACAAGCCTTTGGTTTCAGATTAGAGATCTCCAATGTTGAAATGTTCAGGTGATTTTTGTCCACAAAAGGGAGCAAAAAAGCGGTAGAATCTGTAGTAGCCAACCCATCCAATTCACCACTCCACCATCAGGAAAAGCGTTCCGTCATTCTAATGTTTTCTTTTCATTTTAATGCCTTGACCTATGATGTTATCGAGTTTAAATGAAGTATGAAAGTATATAATAATAATAATAATAATAATAATAATAATAATACATGTCCTCCTTCTCCATCTTTTGGCCACATGCTTTTCAGATAGGCCTACAGTAAACAAGCAAGTGAACACAGACACAGGTTGGCAGTGTGTAAAGGCTTGAAATCCACTATAAAATTAAGCACCCCCTATATTTAGCATTGTACTGAATCGAAATAACCTTTTATTCTTTGGAAATTGTCTTCCAGACCGCTAGGGAGAGCTTCTTGCTCGCGAACAATATATTATGCGTTTACTTCGTGGATTTTCAAATAAATCTACCGTTGTAACGCTAAACAACTTCATCACGTGTCGTGTCCCTTATTATACACTACAGGTTGATTAGATTTCGAAAGGATAACAATATCTAGCATCTAATTATTATAAAGGTTTTGATTAAGTTCGTGTACTGTGTTAAGAAATGTGTTTTAACAAGCGCTGTCCAGTCTTCTTCGACAGAGCTAGCCACCATCTAACCACATAGCTAACGTAACGTTAACGTCTGTGCTAATACTAATGTTCCGTTAACGTTGGTCACCTGTTGGGATATATTGTGAATTATCGCGAACGTTATTCTAAATTGAGTGATGTATTTTCAGTTTGAATCCTTTGAGGTTTACGTTTGGAATAACGTTATTGGTGCAATGATTCGGTGTAAGATTTCTGTTAAGTAAATGGGAAGACTAATAGTCTGACGTGACGTAGCAGATACATTGAAGAGTTGATAAAATGGCGGTCGCTGTGAGTTGGTTCATCGTAAAGAGTGATTGTTGCACAATGAGTTCATATACAAATTATACGGAGTTCATGAATGTGTGTTATTAAAAAAATTATATGGGTTGTGTGTTGAAATGAGATCTCAACAACTAAAATAAGAGTTGATAATCAGTAGGATCAGTAATTAATTTATTAAGAGTATGTAGCAGTATGCAGCAATCTCAAGGGTCTAAACTAGTGCATTAATCACACTGAAGAGTAATTCATTTAAATGCTCTATTGTTGCCCTGTGTGTGTATAATTTATGGTTATTGTTACGCGATACTTAATTAACCTAAAAGGAGGGAGTTCAGCACATTATTATACATTATATTATACTGGACTGTGTCATTACATGAAATGGGAAAATAAAAGGTGATTCATTTTCTTACTGTAACTACTGATTAAACCACATAGCTAACAGAAGGATGTTGTAGGTGGCTTAATTTGGCCCGCTGCCATCGCCCACTAGTCACGCCAGCTCATATTCCCTCTTTCCATATTCTCCCAGCTCCATCCACATATTACTGCCTTCCTCCTCTCTGACACTATAGCTTTGTTTTTTAGCAAAATCAACTCAGGTTCTTCCCAGACTGGGGTATGCTCCAGGGCCTCCTTCCTCCTTCCCTCTTGGGCCTTGTCAGGGCTGGGGGGAAGCACAAAGGGATAGGGTAAGTTGACGGCGCTTTATTAGGCTCAAGTGTCCGTCGGTAAAGGTGGGGTCTCCTGTAAGGTCAATCCTCCGGGTACGGCAGGGCGCAGACGGTCCTTCCTCTCTCTGCCTCTTACTTTCTCAGAATAGGCACCGACTGACTCCGTTTGCAGCCTCAACCGCGCCTTAAATATCCTCCCCTGCTCGTTATGGGAAAAGGGCTGCAGCTGAGTTAGTACTTTTCCATAGTGTTCACTCACGTGTGCTGTCCACGGTCCTGGACTGCAGGTCGAGGTGTTTCTCTCCATGGTGCTGATCTCCCCATCACCTCTCTAGGGAAATACACTCCTTCACATACCTCTCCCAATGTGTAACGGTTGTGTGGTTGCGTGGTGCGGGTCCTTCGGGGGTTTTCCACATGCAGGAGCAAGGGCGCCACATATCCCCCCCCTCAGCTCCAAGCCACGGGCGGGAGCGTCTGCCCCTAGGCCATCCTCTCTCCTGGACAGCGCATCAGCATTCTGGTGCAGCTTCCCAGCACGATGCTCCACCTTGAACCAGTAGGGTTGCAACTCTAAAAACCAGCGGGTCACTCGGGCGTTGCTGTCCCGGTTAAGGTACATCCACTTTAGGGGGGCATGATCGGTCATTGGGTTTCTGAAAGTTGGGAGTGATTAGTACGGGTTCCTCCCCCAGGGCGGCCCGTAAGTCCTGGAAGGCTGCGGTGGCGAGGGGGTTCCACTGGACCCGGTTGGGCTGCTCCTTTTTGGTGAGGTTGTGTAGCGGGGCTGCTCGTGCTGCAATCTCGGGAATAAACTGTCGGTAGTACCCCACCAGACCCAGGAACATTCTCACCTGCTTCTTGGTGGCCGGTTGGGGCCAGGTGACAGTGCTATCGACCTTGTTCTCCTGGGGCTTCACCCATCCCCTCCCAACAGTGTGGCCGAGATAGGCCGCTTCCTCCAACTCGAGCCGGCACTTTGCAGGGTTAGCTGTCAGCCCGGCCTCCCTCAGGGACATCAGCACAGCTTCGACCCTGCTGATAGGACTGTCCCAGTCGGTGCTGTGGATGATGATGTCATCCAGGTAGGCTGCCGCATACATCTGGTGGGGCCGCAATACCTGGTCTATCAATCTCTGGAACGTGGCCGGGGCTCCATGCACGCCAAAGGGCAGTACTGTGTCCTGGTAGAGGCCCGTGGGGTGCAATGAAAAGAGGAGATAGGGTAAGAGCTGGTCCCAGTCTTTACCGTCAGTCTCGATCATCTTCCTCAGCATGGATTTGAGGGTTTTGTTGAACCTCTCCACTAGCCCGTCGGTTTGGGGGTGGTAGACAGAGGTCCGCAGTTGGGTCACGTGTAGCAGCCAGCACATCTCTTTTAGGACCCCTGACATGAAGCACGTTCCTTGGTCTGTCAGCAGTTCCTCCGCTATCCCGAACCTGCTAAAGAGCAGGAATAACTCCTTGGCGACCGCCTTTCGGTCCTGAGCGGGACAGCTTCTGGGTAACGGGTTGCATCGCCCAGTATCACGAGGATATACCGGTGTCCCCAGCTGGACTTCGGCAAGGGCCCCAGGATGTCCATCGCAATCCTCCTGAAGGGTACATCAATGATCGGCAGGGGGATTAGTGGGTTTCGAAGGGCTAACCTTAGGGCTGTGGAGTTGGCACACGGCGCAGTGTTGACAGTAGTCCTCCACAGCCTTTTTCCCCCCGGGCCAATAGAACCTCGCCAGGATCCTCTCGTAGGTCTTTTCCATTCCTAGATGGGCTCCCAGCAGGTGAGTACGCCCCAAGTAAAGGACTCGGGACACAAACGGTTGTGGAACGAGCAGCTGCTCGACCTCCTCCCCCTGTGGGTTACAGACTCGATAGAGCAGGTCATGTTTTACCCTGAAGAAGGGATAAGCTGGTGTACTCACCGCCCCTTGTGGTACCCCGTTAATGTCTCGGGCATCTCTCCAGGCTTGAGTGAACTTTGGCTGGTTTAGTTGGGAGGTGCCAAAGCAGGTGAGTGCTTCGCTCTCCCCGGTCATCTCTCGGGGGCCATCCGAGAAGGCCAGACGGACTTCTCTCTCTGGGGGCGGGGCCTCCCCGAGCTCTCTCTCGGACGCGGTGACGGTTCCACTGGTGGCCGGGGTGCTTGGTCGGCATTGCCTCTCTGGTGGCGGGGCCTCTACTTCACTGTCCCCGGACATCGCGGCCACAGCCACCTCTTCACCCCTCTCTTCTCCCGCAAAGTCTGGTCGCAGCAGGGTAATGGCGCTGCCCGAGTCGAGCAGTGCTTCAGTGTCCCGGCCCCCCACTCGTATCGGGAATCTGGGGGCCTCCGTACTCTGGTGCGCCCAGCAGGTGGTCAGGTACAGGCAGGGGTGCGCTGGGCCGCTTGAACCACTGGGCGTGGGCATGGACACCTCCTTCCCGGGGCAGTTCCTGGCTAGATGCCCCTCCTCTCCGCAGTTGTAGCATCTCCACTCAGGCCGTGGTCTCCCCGCGTCGGGTCTGCCCCGGCAATTCGGGTCAGGGCGTTTTCTGTTTTCTCTTTTTTTTTTCTCTCCCCAGGGTATTGCTGATAGCGCCCCCTCTCAGGGCAAGGGTAGCGGAAAACGGGAGAAATAAAAGGGCCGTTCTGGCAAAGGCAAGGTTCTTCCCAGACCGGGGTATGCTTCAGGTATGCTCCTACCGAGTTAGTACTTTTCCATAGTGTTCCCTCACGTGTGCTGTCCGGGGTCACACATGCCGGATCTTTTACATGTTTTGATTCTCAGACAACTGATGATTAAAATGAAGGAAAACTCCTGTGTTGCTAAGATAACCATTAGGATCACTCATTTACCCACAGTGCAGCAGTCTGCAGTAGAACGTTCTGTGCAGCGTATGATTGGATAACACTGGAATAGTGAAGATGCCGTTATTAAGAGGAAGCAGGTCTCACTGAGTGCAGTGTGTGCTGCAGCCATCTTACCTCCAGTGACCTTCAGGTTCAGACGTGCTCCCTTTTCTAGAGTCAAATGATGCCCCATATAGGGCAGCTGACTCTCAGGCTAAGTGTGAACCGTCCTGTGTGTTTGGGGGTTCAATCTTCTGCACCCAACCATCTCGATCTGTTCCCCTTTTCTCTCTCCTGTTTGAATAAAGTACACAGGGGAACATCACTAATACTATAACTCATTCTAATTCAAGGGTGGCCTGTGGCCTAGTGGTTAAGTCCACGGGGTAGCAATGATAGGATTCGTTCACCTCTTGGGCCCTTGAGCAAGGCCCTTAACCCCACATTGCTCCAGGGGGGATTGTCCCCTGCTTAGGCTAATCAACTAAGTGTCAGCTCAATAACATGTAATGTAATGCACCATAAAAAACCACTAACACACCAATGCATTTTAATGAATGCATCACTGGACAGGTTGTTATGATGTCCTTGTGTGAAAATAAAATGGTTGATTGTTCACACCAAGTGAAGACAATATCATATAATCGTTTTTATGTTTTTTGTTACTTAAGAGCAACGGAAATTTCTTGGATATTTCATGAGATCATTGACTTTCAAAAATGATACTATGGCATCATAAAATGAAAACAATCATATTTGAGAAGAACATAGTACATGCCATCACAGGTGGTTTTAAATGCAACACTTTCAGAGGGAGCGCACACACAGATGTGCTTTCCTTCCACTCTTTCAGTTCTCTTTATTTTAGCAAAGCTACAAACAGCATTATTTCCTGTCCTTAATACCCTCTGCTCAACACAGTAGGCACACAACCCATTTTAGCTGCTCTGAAGCCAATTCAGACACTTACAGAACAAGATCATCTCAACTTCCTTTTTTGGTGAAACAAAAATAATCACAAAAATGAAATTGTTATCAGCTAATCCTCATGAAATGAAAAAAAAAGGAGAATGCAGTGTAAGGGTTAATTAAAATCTCTCAGAATAAACAAAAAATATAAACTGCCATTAATGCCACACAAGCATACAGTTTAAAATGCATTTCTAAAGTTAGATTTGTATTAATTATACATTATTGGTTAAAATACAGTAAACTGCCCAAGAGCCAAAACAAAAAGGTGCGCATGAATTCCAAGTCTGTAGCAATGGCCTTCTTATATTTTTGATTCGCAAAAATATATTTTGCCCACATCATAGCAGTTTGATATACCGTTAACAACAATCTTCAGTTTAACTCATTGATTCGAGTTTCAGGCACAGACAGTCTCTCTGCTACAATGCTCCAGAGTTCAGTACACAGTGTGAGAAACAAGTCCTACCTGGCAGCACAGGGAGGAAGAGGAAGGAGAGGAAGAGTATCAGAGTAAGAGCCATATGTGCCTGAGGGGTGTGTGTGTCTGTTAGACTCCAGCTCCCTTTAGCGTGAGTCTCACTTCCTGTTCCTCTCAGTGCCCACCTATTTGGTCCCTCGTACTCTGTAGTCTGGGCTCTCTCAGTGGCCAGAGCAGGGTAACTATCATTATAATTTCATATTTATGTATTCCAGAGGTGGGCAAATAGCGCCATATCCATTTCTGGATTTCATACCAACTTCTGGCCTTAATTACATAATTATGTATATGACATCTGACATTTTAGCTGCATTTTTTGATGACTGGTCTTGTGTCCCCTGTTTTACTGTGATCTAATCTTTGAGAAAACCAGCGTTGGTGCATTCAGCCAATTAGTTAATTTAGCCAGGGTAATTGGTGGAAACAAAAACCTGCATACACCCCGGCCCACCAGGACCAGAATTGCCCACCCCTCTATTATACTGTAAACTGAAATGATTAATACAGTTACATCATTAAATTGTTATTCAGTGGCAATATTATTGTTATTTTTAATGATATATATGTGAAAGTCTATAGGTAATTTGTCATTGTAATTGTCATTTGTTAGCGGTCCTGGGAGATTGTGTTGGGAATGCTCTGGGGTTTTTTAAATCGCCAAGGAAAAATGTGATCGTTCTAATCTGTCCAGCAGAGAGCGATGGTTCCTTTTCAAGATAGGAAAATGATGGTGTCTTTTTTTGTCCAGTAAGAAAAAGCAGAGTCAAATATTTGTAATGCGGTCAATGGATGTATTTGATGCTCTGAAATAGGAATCCTCAGGTTCCACACGTTGCTGAACATCCAGGCCTCTTCCTTTGGGCTTATGGACAAAATTCCTGTTGGTCTGTAACTCTTTCGTCACGTTGCTGCCCCCTACTGAACAGACAGGGAACATTCACACAAAGGTATCAAGATAATTGGGGTTCCAATATGAGCACGCTTGAGCACAAGTAGAAAAGGTTAAACGAACAAGAGGAATAGGAATGTTTGTCAATGTAAAAGGGACTAAAAATACACACAAGTAAGTTCCACAAGTCACAGCACATGGCTTTAATATGTATCCCACAACATTTTGGTGCTGATATTTCATGATCAGTGAAACATATTTATAAAATAAATCAACTGTAAATCCAGCAAAACGTACCTGTTTGTTCTGCCCGGCAACTGAGCAGTAAATCACTTCACTATCAGCTGCAGAACGGTGAGACGTGTGTGTGGTCTGCACAGAACAGGACATGCACAGATTTGGATAGCAGTTACTGAGTTCTGTGAAAGTTTAGACTGCAGCTACACACTGCAATTGACCCTGTGTGCTGTGTGTCTAAAGTAAAGAAGCAAATCGAGGTTAAACAACTCCTGATCAGACATATACAGTATGTTCACCTTTATCAGTGTGCAACTCTAAATTCTGATATTTACTGGCTGTCTAGCTGACTCTGAGATATGATGAATCTCACCTGTAGATTTTTCAGGACGACTGAGCTGTACAGAACCTCATCTGCAGGGTTTTCAGGTGGCTGGGACAGTAAAGGGGAACATGTTTCTTTTACTGGGCACGGTTAGGGGGTCGGCTCAATTTCATTCAGTCAATTCAGTCAATTCAAGTACATTATGTGAAAACTTCCCCATTGAGGATGATCCCATTAATCGATACATAAATTGATTGTCAAATATTGAATTAAATATATATATTTTTTAATGTAATTTCATTGCCTGACTGAACAGACAGTGGAATCGACCCCAACCCTGTCCGTGTTTCCCACTGCTACCAGAGCAGAGGAGAACAACATTAACTCACTTGTGAACATTCTGGAACATTTTCCCTCAACAAGCAGGCACAGAGGCCCATTTATAATCTCTTATGATCAAGTGTAATATTTGCCAAACTATCCGTATTGTAATACAATTAAAGTGATTTCTAGCACTTATCCCTGGTTATGGGTATGCACTTTGCACTTTGTTGGACATCGCTCTGGATAAGAGCGTCTGCCAAATTCCATTCATGTAATGCAATGTAATGTAATATCAAGCTACAGAGAGATAAAAAAGAAATGCACACATTTTGCTATGAACAAAGATGAAGGCTTGTCCTATAGAAAACACAATCTTGTCCAGACGAAGCTCAGTCTGTGTCAGTTAAACCGTTACTTAGTGTCTATAGACTTGCAGGTGCTGCTACTGGACATCTCCAACCAGAAACTGAGTGTGGCTGAAAGTATTCAACTTAAGATTTTTCTGAATGTAGTTTAGTTTGACAAGTGCAGCGTTTCTGTATATATGAATAAAGAACTATCACACTGTACTCTAGCAGTCATTTCTTCTACACGCCCACACCCCCACAATCACTGTATGTCCTTCTCCATTCTGCAGTTCTGTGTTTTGTGGATCAGGTCAAATTTTGATTGAAGTCTGATTGACATTCACTGACACGAACTGACATTGACCGACACTGACTGACACTGACTGACACTGACTGACATTGACCGACACTGACTGACACTGACTGACATTGACCGACACTCACTGACACTGACTGACATTGACCACACTCACTGACATTGACCGACACTCACTGACACTGACTGACATTGACCAAACTCACTGACACTGACTGACATTGACTGACATTGACCGACACTCACTGACACTCACTGACATTGACCACACTGACTGTCACTCACTGACACTGACTGACATTGACCACACTCACTGATATTGACCGACACTGACTGACACTGACCACACTCACTGACACTCACTGACATTGACCACACTCACTGACACTGACTGACACTGACCACACTCACTGACACTCACTGACACTGACCACACTCACTGACACTGACTGACATTGACCGACACAGACTGACACTGACCACACTCACTGACACTCACTGACATTGACCACACTCACTGACACTGACTGACATTGACCACACTCACTGACACTGACTGACATTGACCACACTCACTGACACTCACTGACATTGACCACACTCACTGACACTGACTGACACTGATCACACTGACTGACACTCACTGACATTGACTACACTCACTGACACTGACTGACATTGACTGATACTGACTGACACTAACTGACACTCAGAGTGCAGAGTGTAAAACGGCCGTACCGTCAGCTCGTTGCTCCGGTCCTCTCTTGCTCCTGTGTGAGGCTGGACTCCCTCTGTAAGGAGACACAGGATGAGCTGTGATAAGAGAGTGTGATCATGACAGAGCTGAGATGGCCCCTATGAGACCCCTACTGCCTGTGAAACTCCTGTGCTCAGTGTACTGCACTTCACTAATGCTGTACTGACTGCTCCTACGTACAGCACCCTCACTATTCTTTCACACTCAGCGTACTTCATGTGGATACTCACTGTGTCTCTTACACAACTTCCAGGTAACCGTGGCAACAGCTGCCACCAGCAACAGCATCCCTTGTGCCATCAGGATGATTGTGAGATCTGAAGGACTGAACAGCAGCAACAGGGTGTGTGAAATTTTCTGCCCATCCATCAGTTCAGAAGAGCACAGACAAGCACAAACATGCACAGAGAAAACTGTTGGACTCCATAAACAGGGAGTGGAGAAAAAGGAAATGGAAGCACTAGGGGTCATGTGGGACACCAAGTACAAGCAGCATGTACCATATCCCAGCATGCACTGGGCCATGTGCTGCTGATAAGTGCTGGAGAGGCCTGGTTATCTGGACTTTAGTGAGCACGTCTGCAGGAGGAGGCCTCACTGACTTTGAGACAGGGGGGATTTTAGAGACACATTTGTCAGGAAAAGTACCAACTTAAATAAAAAAAATAGACATACTTTACTAGGTTACTAATGTTAATGCTTTTGTTTTTATACTGAACTTCTTGATTTAAAAAGAAACTGACTTGAAGATTTGGCTCTTCCATCATGAATATCACACCTTATATTGTAAGTAGCTGTTGCTGGAACAGGTGAGAGAGGTTTTGAGACCGTTGAATGCTTTGAGGTTGAAGGCTTGGAGGATGTTGCTGCTGTGGTTGCTGTGGTCACCAGAAGAGACGTGTTTAGTGCTGCAGATGCTGAAGAATGGGGTGCTATGAAGAGACAGTGGAGCTAAAATGGTCAATGGCAGGCATTTATATAGTGCCTTTATGCAAAGCGCTGTACAATTGATGCTTCTCCATTCACCCATTCATACACACACTCACACACCGACAGCGATTGGCTGCCATGCAAGGCCCCGACCAGCTTGTCAGGAGCATTTTGGGGGTTAGGTGTCTTGCTCAGGGACACCTCGACACAGCCCGGGCGGGGGATCGAACCGGCAACCCTCCGACTGCCAGACGACTGCTCTTACTGCCTGAGCCATGTCGCCCCCATGGAGGAAAACATGATGTTAATAAATAAAGTAAAGAATTTTAATGAATATTTTATGGTGTTATTTATAGTGTCATTGCATTTATTTGTGTGTGCATGTGTGTGCCTGTGTGAATGCGAATGTGTGTGCTTCTGTGTGTGTGTGTGTGTGTGTGTGTGTGTGTGTGTGCGAATGGGTGCATGAGTGTTGTGACACTGTGGTAAGAACAGAACTCAGCACTGGTGTGCACCCTACAGTCTGTGAGAGAGCACTAGCTAGCACCAAAGGGTTTCACAACGTGACATTGAGAACATTCTGTTCCCCTCAACCCTCACTGACAGAAAGTGACAGAAAAGATCATTGAAAATTTGAGGATAGAATGCATTCTTATACAGGCTGGGTTTGAGTTCCTTACGTGTGGTGACTGTGGCCGTTGTAGTTTTCTGAGTGACAGTGAGGTGAACAGGGATCTGTAGTTCTCCAGCAGCACACCAATACCAGCCTGTGTCCTCCATGTTCAGCTCCCTCACCGTCACAGTGAAGACCTTTTTAGAGCGGTCATCTGTCATCTCTGATCTTCCAGATTTACCAGGATTCACTTGCACACAGGAGCCCCCTATCCTGCACCACATCTTCATGCTGCTCGGTTCATTATAGTGACACAGCAGACTGACATGGCCCCCTTCCACACCGGCCACCTCCTGCTGCTCAACCCAGAGTCCAGGAGTGTCTGAACACCACAGAATAAACACAAAAATATACAACATTCATTGATACACAAACTCTATAAGTCACTTGTAGACCAAAGTAAATAACTGTCGTATTGATACTGTCTTGGATACAGACTGGGAATGGTGTAGCAAAATAATGCAATTACAGCACCATCCTGCTGGAGGTGCAGAGTCCAAATACTCCAACAGTTCTGCAGTGAAGCAATGACTTGCCTGGACTTTTACATGTTCTGGAAGAATTTAATACTGCTAGCATAAGAGGCAAGATCACTAATTTACCCACAGTGCAGCAGTCTGCAGTAGAAAGTTCTGCGCAGCGTATGATTGGGTAACACTGGAATAGTGAAGATGCCATTATTAAGAGGAAGCAGGTCTCACTGAGTGCAGTGTGTGCTGCAGCCATCTTACCTGCAGTGACTGACAGGTGCAGAAATGCTCCCTTATCTCCAGCGCCCTGGATCTCTACAGCACACCAGTAAGATCCAGAATCCTTCACCTGAAGCTTTCTCATGGTAACAGTGAACACATGATGGGTGGGGTCATCAGTGATTGATGTTTCACCTTTAACTTTTGGAGAGTCAGTGCGTACTACAGTTTTACAGACATTCCAGTCTGAACCATGACACCAGTATTTCACATGACTTTCATATTCTCTATCATAGAGACATGGGATGGTGACAGATCTTCCTCTCTGTACAACTACTTCACTCAGTGTGTACACACCGTCAGCATCTGCAGAGAGAAACACACACATCATCAGTGTGGGTGTATTTTACAGAGCACAGTGTGGTGCAGTCTGTAGGGCAGCTGACTCTCAGGCTAAGTGTGAACCGTCCTGTGTGTTTTGGGTTTCAATCCTCCACCCAACCATCTCGATCTGTTCCCCTCTTCTCTCTCATGTTTGAATAAAGTACACAGGGGAACACCACTAATACTCTAATTCATTCTAATTCAAGGGTGGCCTGTAGCCTAGTGGTTAAGGTACGTGTAAGTCCCCAGGGTAGCAACAAAAGATTCACTCAGCTGTTGGGCCCTTGAGCAAGGCCCTTAACCCCACATTGCTTCAGGGGGGACTGTCCCCTGCTTAGGCTTATCAACTAAGTGCCTTGGATAAAAGTGTCAGCTAAATAACATGTAATGTAATCCACCATAACAAACCACTAACACACCAATGTATTATAATGAATGCATCATTGGACAGGTTGTTATGATGTCCTTGTGTGAAAATAAAATGGTTGATTGTCAACACCAAGTGAAGACAATACCATATAATTGTTTTTGTTTTTTGTTACTGAAGAGCAACGGAAATATTTCACTGGAGTTGATTTTGAAGCGTTTCTTGGATATTTCATGAGATCATTGACTTTCAAAAATTATACTATGGCATCACAAAACGAAAACAATCATATTTGAGAAGAACATAGAACATACCATCACAGGTGGTTTTAAATGCAACACTTTCAGAGGGAGCGCACACACAGATGTGCCTTCCATCCACTCTTTCAGTTTTCTTTATTTTAGCAGAGCTACAAACAGCATTATTTCCTTTGGTTAATAACCTCTACTCACCACAGTAGGCACCCAACCCATTTTAGCTGCTCTGAAGCTAATTCAGACACTGAGAGAACAAGATCACCTCAACTTCCCTTTTTTGGTGAAACTAAAATTCTCACAAACATGAAATTGTTATCAGCTAATCCTCATGAAATGTACTTAATGAAGTGGTTTTAATGGCCTCGATGTTAAGAAAATTGGAAAATGCAGTGTAAGGGTTAATTAAAATCTCTCAGAATAAACAAAAAATATAAACTACCATTAATGCCTACAGTTTAAAATGCATTTCTAAAGTTAGATTTGTATTAATTATAAATTATTGGTTAAAATAAACTACCCAAGAGAGAAAAAAAAAAGTTCCGCATGAATTCCAAGTCTGTAGCAATGGTCTGCTTATATTTGTGATTCGCAAAAAGACAATTAACCCACATCATAGCAGTTTGATGTACCGTTAACAACAATCTTCAGTTTAACTCATTGATTCAAGTTTCAGGCACAGACAGTCTCTCTGCTACAATGCTCCAGAGTTCAGTATACAGTATGAAAAACAAGTCCTACCTGGCAGCACAGTGAGGAAGAGGAAGGAGAGGAAGAGTATCAGAGTGAGAGCCATATGTGCCTGACGGGTGTGTGTGTCTGTTAGAGACTCCAGCTCCCTTTAGCGTGAGTCTCACTTCCTGTTCCTCTCAGTGCCCACATCTTTGGTCCCTCGTACTCTGTAGTCTGTGCTCTCTCAGTGGCCAGTGCAGGATAACTATCATTACCATTTACTAAATATTTATGCAGTATATTTTTCACATTGTGTAGCACTTTATAATACATATAAAACAGGGATAATCAAATGAGTTATAATCAAACAGTGACCCCTCCCAGTCAGGGAGTTGCTCCCAGACAACAACAGTGAGAATAGCAGTGTGACCATCAGACAAAGGCAAACCGGTCACAAATTCCAACGATATGGAGGACCAGGGACTCTAGGGAACAGGCAAGGGACGGGATGGCCTGTAGTGTCGTGGTTAAGGTAAATGACTGGGACACGCAAGGTCGGTGGTTCTAATCTCGGTGTCGCCACAATAAGATCCACACAGCCGTTGGGTCCTTGAGCAAGGCCCTTAACCCTCCATTGCTCCAGGGGAGGATTGTCTCCTGCTTAGTGTAACCAACTGTACGTCGCTCCGGATAAGAGCGTCTGCCAAATGCCATTAATGTAATGTAACGTTGATGTGGACGTAGTGACCCAGAGGGGGCTGAGTAGAGGTCTTGTTCTGTGCACAAAGTGAGCAGGCCGAGACGAAACTCCCCAGCCACCAAAACCGCAGACTGATGTCGTGTGTCTGAGGCCCGGGTCACATGACAGTTTGGACGAGTGCCCCGACTGGACAACCTGGGAGCGAGCAGACTGAGGCACATAGACAGAGCCAATAGGACAGGTACTGGGGTCCCACTCACACCGCTAGGCTGAACGGAGTAGGGATCCAACGTCCCACCGAGCCCCCGCAACCAGGCACTAATTGGGGAGGATGGAGGTGGACTCTGGAGGCTCTTCTGAGGATAGGAACCTTCGGGAGAGGCTGTCTGGCTGCTCTCAGAGACAGGGCGATAGGAATGGGTGAAGTTGAATCGGGCAAAAAAAAAAACAGGGCTTGACGAGAGTTGATGTGTTTGGCAGAACGGATATACTCAAAGTTTTTGTGATCAGTCCATACCAGAAAGGGGGTGCTGGAGCCTTTGAGCCAGTGACCCCATTCCTCCGGAGCAAGCGTCACAGCCAGTAACTCCAAACTGGCAGTTAATATTGTTTCCGTTGAGTTCAACATGGGGAATTTGTCAGGAGAAACATTTATTTACAGCATATGTGCCAGCGGTAGGGTGGCTTGAGGCTCATTTGATAATACCTTGGACCCTTGATGACTTAAACCCCTTTAGCCAACAAATGTGTTCCCTCTATGTTATCAGCATTATTTACAACTGAATCTAGTCCCAGCCCGCAATTCCCATAGAGATCCATCCATTGAAATGCAAAGAGTATTAGTATCGCCTGCAGGACAACCTGAAAATAAGATATCCAGACTCTGCTGATGTTGATAGGTCACAGACAACAGGAAGTCATGGCATGTAAAGGATATGCAACAAAATACTAAACATTAAAGTATGACTACTTTCATTTACATAACACTGCTGTTCTCAAATATTATGGTACCCTGAAATTGGGGGACTGCTGTACACTGCTGTAATTTCTACATGGTGAAACCAAAATGTTTAAAAAAAAATGTTTTATTGCAAATGTCAAACAGTTGAATGCAGAGGCAAACACAATGGAGGGCACTGTATGTAATAATCCTCTATATAATATACTTTTATAGCATCCTGGGGGCACAGTTGATGAGCATGTTGTTAAAGCCTGTTAGTTTGAAATCATATGCATATCATTATCCGTATTAATCATCATCAATAGCATAAACACTGTGGCGATGTGGCGATTTCAAAATACTGAGACGTTAAAGCTGAGACTGGAACGATTCTGGCGGTTGAGACCGGTGCGATGACATCAGAGACAATCTAAGAGCAATAAAAAGGGGAAAACGTCAGAAAATGTTGACAGACCTAGTGCTTTGGTTCAAGAAAACCTGGACCAATGGTGACACAGTCGATTGCAAGGGTCACCGGTGTTATTTTGGCAGCGTAACTTTGTCCCACATCGTCTATTCTCTCGATTGCAGCACTCCTGTCCCAACAAACACGAGTCAGAAAAGAGCAGATGACACATTCTCTCTGGGCTCTAGGATATTTCATCATGCAGTTGTAAGTCTAAAAGCATGCGCTATGTGATTACTGTTAAGTAGGCAATAGTCTACACCTAACTGATGTTTCACAGAAGATTAAGGGAAGATCTGAAATGGAAACTGTGGACCACATTTCTGTTTGAAGGGCTTCTGCAGAAGTGTGAAATTTGTGGTGAAAGCATTGGCCTTGCCCTCTGATACAGTTCTGAGAAGCTGTGGAGTGATTTACTCTTTTACTCTTGCCTGATGATAACACTGATGAATAATAGAACGATCACATGACTCACTGCGGTTTCGCCAGATCTTCCAAAAGGCGACGGCGGTGCATATTAGGAACACCAAAACAAGCCCGGCGTGACGGAGCACCCACAGAGTCCTTTCCAGGCACGTCTGTCCACTACACAGAGAAGACTGCTTTGAGTGTCATTCAATGAGTGCACCACAAATAACGTTTTTGCACAGTAGTGTCCAACTTTGGAACTTATTTCCAAATATGCAGCCAGCAAAAGCCCTGAATGAAGTGGGAAAGATGCTCCGAGATGCATCGCGGGCATGGACATAGACTGGCCTCACTCACTGAAAGGGGAAAAGCTCAGGGGAGAACACAAAACTCACCCAGAACACAGCTGGCTTCCTTGTTCCGGGGGACTGGTCTTTCCATCATTAAAGGCCCCTTCTGTTGTGGCGATCAGTGTGTTGTTATGGGATTGAGTGGGAGACTTGATGGTATCTGTCAGCAAATGCAAAGTCCAGACTGAAATTGTATACGCAACCTTTTGCCAAAGTTATACTTCTAATGTTTAAATCAAAACATTTGGTTTCACCATGTTTCACACCTCAGTCTTAAAGACCTTAGAAAAGTGAGACTAGGCCAAGAGTGGCAGGGGAAACTCCCTAGGGTCACAGAGAAAGAACCCTTAGAAGGGACCAGGCTCAAGAGAGGGAGCCCATCTTCCTGTGGCTGCTCAGGGTAGGGATGCAGACCAGCTGACATGAATGTGAGAGATATTCATCATCCTATTGATGAGGAAATGTTTCACAAATTCATCAGCCACTATCTGAAACCCTAACATTTTATCATTTAAATCATCCGCTTGGTGTTATTGTGTTTGTATATTGTGTGATCATTAAGATTACAGGACTCTTTATGTATCACATAATACTTTTCAATTGTCACTTAACACAATTGGTTCTTTTGTAACAATACAGTACTTCATGAAATTTCTATTCATATTTCAGCTGCCAATTTTAGATTTAAAATGGTCCCTCCCCCCCATTGAGAACAATATATTTAAAACAGTGAATAATTCATGAGGGTCCTCTCCATCTTTTATGATGTGCATGTGCTGTAACACTGTGGTAATTTACTGTAAAACTCCCAACTTCAGTTCTACAAGGCAGTGGCACCCTCCAGTCAGCGCAGTACTACATAGAGATCACTACCAGCCGTGGGTGAAAAAAATCCACATGAAATTCACACTCCTCTCTCACTGAGAGAGCACCAGAAAAGACAGGTTAAAATTCTATAGTTTAGGGTTTTCCCCTACATTGATGGGATGCATTCCAATACAGGCTCGTTTTGAGTTCCTTACATGTGGTGACTGTGGTCATTGTAGTTTTCTGAGTGACAGTGAGGTGAACAGGGATCTGTAGTTCTCCAGCAGCACACCAATACCAGCCTGTGTCCTCCGTGTTCAGCTCCCTCACCGTCACAGTGAAGACCTTTTTAGAGCGGTCATCTTTCATCTCTGATCTTCCAGATTTACCAGGATTCACTTCCACACAGGAGCCCCCTATCCTGCACCACTTCTTCATGCTGCTCGGTTCATTATAGTGACACAGCACACTGACATGGCCCCCTTCCACACCGGCCACCTCCTGCTGCTCAACCCAGAGTCCAGGAGTGTCTGAACACCACAGAATAAACACAAAAATATACAACATTCATTGATACACAAACTCTATAAGTCACTTGTAGACTAAAGCAAATAACTGTCGTATGGATACTGTCTTGGATACAGACTGGGAATGGTGTAGCAAAATAATGCAATTACAGCACCATCCTGCTGGAGTCCAAATACACCAATAGTTCTGCAGTGAAGCAATGACTTGCCTGGACTTTTACATGTTCTGGAAGAATTTAATACTGCTAGCATAAGAGGTAAGATCACTCATTTACCCACAGTGCAGCAATCTGCAGTAGAAAGTTCTGCGCAGCGTATGATTGGGTAACACTGGAATAGTGAAGATGCCGTTATTAAGAGGAAGCAGGTCTCACTGAGTGCAGTGTGTGCTGCAGCCATCTTACCTGCAGTGACTGACAAGTACAGATATGCTCCCTTATCTCGAGCGCCCTGGATCTCTACAGCACACCAGTAATATCCAGAATCCTTCATCTGAAGCTTTGTCATGGTAACAGTGAACAAATGATGGGTGGGGTCATCAGTGATTGATGTTTCACCTTTAACTGTTGGAGAGTCAGTGCGAACTACAGTTTCACAAACATTCCAGAATGAACCATGACACCAGTATTTCACATGACTTTCATGTTCTCTATCATAGAGACATGGGATGGTGACAGATCTTCCTCTCTGTACAACTACTTCACTCATTGTGAACACACTGTCAGCATCTGCAGAGAGAAACACACACATCATCAGTGTGGGTGTATTTTACAGAGCACAGTGTGGTGCAGTCTGTAGGGCAGCTGACTCTCAGGCTAAGTGTGAACCGTCCTGTGTGTTTTGGGTTTCAATCCTCCACCCAACCATCTCGATCTGTTCCCCTCTTCTCTCTCATGTTTGAATAAAGTACACAGGGGAACGCCACTAATACTCTAATTCATTCTAATTCAAGGGTGGCCTGTAGCCAAGTGGTTAAGGTACATGTAAGTCCCCAGGGTAGCAACAAAAGATTCGCTCAGCTGTTGGGCCCTTGAGCAAGGCCCTTAACCCCACATTGCTTCAGGGGGGATTGTCCCCTGCTTAGGCTTATCAACTAAGTGCCTTGGATAAAAGTGTCAGCTAAATAACATGTAATGTAATCCACCATAACAAACCACTAACACACCAATGTATTATAATGAATGCATCATTGGACAGGTTGTTATGATGTCCTTGTGTGAAAATAAAATGGTTGATTGTCAACACCAAGTGAAGACAATACCATATAATTGTTTTTATGTTTTTTGTTACTGAAGAGCAACGGAAATATTTCACTGGAGTTGATTTTGAAGCGTTTCTTGGATATTTCATGAGATCATTGACTTTCAAAAATGATACCATGGCATCACAAAACGAAAACAATCATATTTGAGAAGAACACAGTACATGCCATCACAGGTTTTAAATGCAACACTTTCAGAAGGAGCGTACACACAGATGTGCTTTCCTTCCACTCTTTCAGTTGTCTTTATTTTAGCAGAGCTACAAACAGCATTATTTCCTGTCCTTAATACCCTCTGCTCAACACAGTAGGCACACAACCCATTTTAGCTGCTCTGAAGCTAATTCAGACACTTACAGAACAAGATCATCTCAACTTCCTTTTTTGGTGAAACAAAAATAATCACAAAAATGAAATTGTTATCAGCTAATCCTCATGAAATAAAGAAAAAAGCAGAATGCAGTGCAAGGGCTAATTAAAACCTCTCTGAATAAACAAAAAAATAGAATACTGCCATTAATGCCACACAAGCATAGTTTCTTTGGGTGTTTTAAAATGCATTTCTAAAGTTAGATTTGTATTAATTATACATTATTGGTTAAAATACAGTAAACTGCCCGAGAGCCAAAACAAAAAGGTGCGCATGAATTCCAAGCCTGTAGCAATGGCCTTCCTATATTTATGATTCGCAAAAAGATACTTAACCCACATCATAGCAGTTTGATGTACCGTTAACAACAACCTTCAGTTTAACTAATTGATTCAAGTTTAAGGCACAGACAGTCTCTCTGCTACAATGCTCCAGAGTTCAGTATACAGTGTGAGAAACAAGTCCTACCTGGCAGCACAGTGAGGAAGAGGATGGAGAGGAAGAGTATCACAGTGAGAGCCATATGTGCCTGACGGGTGTGTGTGTCTGTTAGAGACTCCAGCTCCCTTTAGCGTGAGTCTCACTTCCTGTTCCTCTCAGTGCCCACCTCTTTGGTCCCTCGTACTCTGTAGTCTGTGCTCTCTCAGTGGCCAGAGCAGGGTAACTATCATTATCATTTCATATTTATGTATTCCAGAGGTGGGCAAAGAGCGCCATATCCATTTCTGGATTTCACACCAACTTCTGGCCTTAATTACATAATTAGCCTTTTATGACATCTGACATTTTAGCTGCATTTTTTGATGACTGGTCTTGTGTCCCCTGTTTTACTGTGAGCTAATCTTTGAGAAAACCAGCGTTGGTGCATTCAGCCAATTAGTTCATTTAGCCAGGGTAATTGGTGGAAACAAAAACCTGCATACACCCCGGCCCACTAGGACCAGAATTGCCCACCCCTCGATTATACTGTAAACTGAAATGATTAATACAGTTACATCATTAAATTGTTATTCAGTGGCAATATTATTGTTATTTTTAATGATATATATTTGAAAGTCTATAGGTAATTTGTCATTGTAATTGTCATTTGTTAGCGCTCCTGGGAGATTGTGTTGGGAATGCTCTGGGGTTTTTTTAATAAAAATGTGATCGTTGTAATCTGTCCAGCAGAGGGCGATGGTTTTTTTTCAAGATAGGAAAATGATGGTGTCTTTTTTTGTCCAGTAAGAAAAAGCAGAGTCAAATATTTGTAATGCGGTCAATGGATGTATTTGATGCTCTGAAATGGAATCCTCAGGTTCCACACGTTGCTGAACATCCAGGCCATCTTCCTTTGGGCTTATGGACAAAATTCCTGTTGGTATGTAACTCTTTCGTCACGTTGCTGCCCCCTACTGAACAGACAGGGAACATTCACACAAAGGTATCAAGATAATTGGGGTTCCAATACGAGCACGCTTGAGCACAACTAGAAAAGGTTAAACGAAAAAGAGGAATAGGAATGTTTGTCAATGTGAAAGGCACTAAAAATAAATGCAAGTTCCACAAGTCACAGCACATGGCTTTAATATGTATCCCATGACATTTTGGTGCTGATATTTCATGATCAGTGAAACATATTTATAAAATAGATCAACTGTAAATCCATCAAAACGTACCTGTGTGTTCTGCCCGGCAACTGAGCAGTAAATGACATCACTGGCTCTATCAGCTGCAGAACGGTGAGATGAGTGTGTGGTCTGCACAGAACAGGACATGCACAGATTTGGATAGCAGTTCCTGAGTTCTGTGAAAGTTTAGACTGCAGCTACACACTGCAATTGACCCTGTGTACTGTGCCTCTAAAGTAAAGAAGCAAATCGAGGTTAAACAACTCCTGATCAGACATATACAGTATGTTCACCTTTATCAGTGTGCAACTCTAAATTCTGATATTTACTGGCTGTGTAGCTGACTCTGAGATATGATGAACAATCTCACCTGTAGATTTTTCAAGACGAGTGAGCTGTACAGGACCTCATCTGCAGGGTTTTCCGACGGCTGGGACAGTAAAGGGGAACATGTTTCTGTTACTGGGCACGGTTAGGGGGTCGGCTCAATTTCATTCAGTCAATTCAGTCAATTCAAGTACATTATGTGAAAACTTCCCCATGATGATCCCATTAATCGATACATAAATCGGTTGTCAAATATTGAATTAAATATATATATTTTTTAATGCAATTTCATTGCCTGACTGAACAGACAGTGGAATCGACCCCAACCCTGTCCGTGTTTCCCACTGCTACCAGAGCAGAGGAGAACAACATTAACTCACTAGTGAACATTCTGGAACATTTTCCCTCAACAAGCAGGCACAGAGGCTGTCTTATGATCAAGTGTAATATTTGCTACTATCCGTATTAAACTATCCGTATTGCAACAAAATAAAGTGTGATTTCTAAGGAATACAGGATCTCTAAAGACATGCAGGAAGGAAGAGATGAGACTGAATATTAACAGTACGATTCTCTGCAAAGGCACTTTATAAATGTGTGAGAAATCCAGCCGCTACCCAACCTGTGACTGATGTGGACTTATTCTGTGTGGTGATGACTGTGTGTTGGTGAACACTGTGCTGTAGGTCACTTCATCTTCAGGGTCTGCAGTCTGCCAGGGGAGAGACACAACGTTGAACTCATAACAGCTGGTCTATCCGTACAGACCTCTACCTTTCATATTGTACAGAAGGGCCGTTCAACTGGTGGACCAGAGACAAGCAAGTCAGCCCTTTAACAAGTAACAGTGAAACAACATCAAGCTACAAAGAGATAAAAAAAAGAAATGCACACATTTTGCTATGAACAAAGATAAAAGCTTGTCCTATAGAAAACACAATCTTGTCCAGACGAAGCTTAGTCTGTGTCAGTTAAACCGTTACTTAGTGTCTATAGACTTGCAGGTGTCTTGCAGGTGTCTCCAACCAGAAACTGAAAGTGTGGCTGAAAGTATTCAACTTTCAAGATTTTTCTGAACGTAGTTTAGTTTGATAAGTGCAGCGTTTCTGTACATATGAATAAAGAACTATCACACTGTACTCCAGCAGTCATTTCTTCTACACGCCCACACCCCCACAATCACTGTATGTCCTTCTCCATTCTGCAGTTCTGTGTTTTGCGGATCAGGTAAAATTTTGATTGAAGTTTGATTGACATTCACTGACACGAACTGACATTGACCGACACTGACTGACACTGACTGACATTGACCGACACTGACTGACACTGACTGACATTGACCACACTCACTAACACTGACTGACACTGACCGACACTGACTGACATTGACCGACACTGACTGACACTGACTGACATTGACCACACTCACTAACACTGACTGACACTGACTGACATTGACCGACATTGACTGACACTGACATTGACCACACTCACTGACACTCACTGACACTCACTGACATTGACCACACTCACTGACATTGACCGACACTCACTGACACTCACTGACATTGACCACACTCACTGACATTGACCGACACTCACTGACACTCACTGACATTGACCACACTCACTGACATTGACCGACACTGACTGACACTGACTGACATTGACCACACTCACTGACACTGACTGACATTGACCACACTCACTGACACTGACCACACTCACTGACACTGACTGACATTGACCACACTCACTGACACTGACTGACATTGACTACACTGACTGACACTGACTGACATTGACTGATACTGACTGACACTAACTGACACTCAGAGTGCAGAGTGTAAAACGGCCGTACCGTCAGCTCGTTGCTCCGGTCCTCTCTTGCTCCTGCATGAGGCTGGACTCCCTCTGTAAGGAGACACAGGATGAGCTGTGATAAGAGAGTGTGATCATGACAGAGCTGAGAGCCCCCCTATGAGACCCCTACTGCCTGTGAAACTCCTGTGCTCAGTGTACTGCACTTCACTAATGCTGTGCTGACTGCTCCTACGTACAGCACCCACACTATTCTTTCACACTCAGCGTACTTCATGTGGATACTCACTGTGTCTCTTACACAACTTCCAGGTAACCGTGGCAACAGCTGCCACCAGCAACAGCATCCCTAGTGCCATCAGGATGATTGTGAGATCTGAAGGACTGAACAGCAGCAACAGGGTGTGTGAAATTTTCTGCCCATTTGAAATGCCAAAATGACACAGGAGTCTCTCTGAGTACTGCAGCCTTCTCCATCAGTTCAGAAGAGCACAGACAAGCACAAACATGCACAGAGAAAACAGTTGGACTCCATAAACAGGGAGTGGAGAAAAAGGAAATGGAAGCACTAGGGGTCATGTGGGACACCAAGTACATGCAGCGTGTACCATATCCCAGCATGCACTGGGCCATGTGCTGCTGATAAGTGCTGGAGAGGCCTGGTTATCTGGACTTTAGTGAGCACGTCTGCAGGAGGAGGCCTCACTGACTTTGAGACAGGGGGGATTTTGAGACACATTTGTCAGGAAAAGTACCAACTTAAATAAAAAAATAGACAGATTTTACGAGGTTACTAATGATAATGCTTTTGTTTTTATACTGAACTTCCTGATTTAAAAAGAAACTGACTTGAAGATTTTACTGGCTCTTTCATCAGGAATACCACACCTTATATTGTAAGTAAATGTAGTTGTTGCTGGAACAGGTGAGAGAGGTGTTGAGACTGTTGAATGATTTGAGGTTGAAGGCTTGGAGGATGTTGCTGCTGTGGTTGCTGTGGAAACCAGAAGAGATGTGCTTAGTGCTGCAGATGCTGAAGAATGGGGTGCTATGAAGATACAGTGGAGGTAAATGGTCAATGGCAGGCATTTATATAGTGCCTTTATCCAAAGCGATGTACAATTGATGCTTCTCCATTCACCCATTCATACACACACTCACACACCGACAGCGATTGGCTGCCATGCAAGGCCCCGACCAGCTCGTCAGGAGCATTTTGGGGGTTAGGTATCTTGCTCAGGGACACCTTGACACAGCCCGGGCGGGGGATCGAACCGGCAACCCTCCGACTGCCAGACGACTGCTCTTACTGCCTGAGCCATGTCGCCCCCATGGAGGAAAACATGATGTTAATAAATAAAGTTAAGAATTTTTATGAATATTTAATGGTGTTATTTATAGTGTCATTGCATTTATTTGTGTGTGCATGTGTGTGCCTGTGTGAATGCGAATGTGTGTGCTTCTGTGTGTGTGTGTGTGTGTGTGTGTGTGTGAATGGGTGCATGAGTGTTGTGACACTGTGGTAAGAACAGAACTCAGCACTGGTGTGCACCCTACAGTCTGTGAGAGAGCACTAGCTAGCACCAAAGGGTTTCACAACATGACATTTAGAACATTCTGTTTCTCTCAACCCTCACTGACAGAAAGTGAAAGAAAAGATCATTGGAAAATTGAGGATAGAATGCATTCTTATACAGGCTGGTTTTGAGTTCCTTGCATGTGGTGACTGTGGCCATTGTAGTTTTCTGAGTGACAGTGAGGTGAACAGGGATCTGTAGTTTTCCAGCAGCACACCAATACCAGCCTGTGTCCTCCATGTTCAGCTCCCTCACCGTCACAGGGAAGACCTTTTCAGAGCGGTCATCTGTCATCTCTGATCTTCCAGATTCACCAGGATTCACTTCCACACAGGTGCTCTCTATCCTGCACCACTTCTTCATGCTGCTCGGTTCATTATAGTGACACAGCACACTGACATGGCCCCCTTCCACACCGGCCACCTCCTGCTGCTCAACCCAGAGTCCAGGAGTGTCTGAACACCACAGAATAAACACAAAAATATACAACATTCATTGATACACAAACTCTATAAGTCACTTGTAGACCAAAGTAAATAACTGTAGTATTGATACTGTCTTGGATACAGACTGGGAATGGTGTAGCAAAATAATGCAATTAAAGCACCATCCTGCTGGAGGTGCAGAGTCCAAATACTCCAACAGTTCTGCAGTGAAGCAATGACTTGCCTGGACTTTTACATGTTCTGGAAGAATTTAATACTGCTAGCATAAGAGGTAAGATCACTCATTTACCCACAGTGCAGCAGTCTGCAGTAGAAAGTTCTGCGCAGCATATGATTGGGTAACACAGGAATAGTGAAGATGCCGTTATTAAGAGGAAGCAGGTCTCACTGAGTGCAGTGTGTGCTGCAGCCATCTTACCTGCAGTGACTGACAGGTGCAGATATGCTTTCTTATCTCCAGCACGCTGGATCTCTACAGCACACCAGTAATGTCCAGAATCCTTCATCTGAAGCTTTCTCATGGTAACAGTGAACACATGATGGGTGGGGTCATCAGTGATTGATGTTTCACCTTTAACTGTTGGAGAGTTAGTGCGTACTACAGTTTCACAAACATACCAGTCTGCACCATGACACCAGTATTTCACATGACTTTCATATTCTCTATCATAGAGACATGGGATGGTGACAGATCTTCCTCTCTGTACAACTACTTCACTCACTGTGTACACACTGTCAGCATCTGCAGAGAGAAACACACACATCATCAGTGTGGGTGTATTCTACAGAGCACAGTGTGGTGCAGTCTGTAGGGCAGCTGACTCTCAGGCTAAGTGTGAACCGTCCTGTGGGTTTGGGGGTTCAATTTTCTGCACCCAACCATCTCGATCTGTTCCCCTTTTCTCTCTCATGTTTGAATAAAGTACACAGGGGAACGCCACTAATACTCTAATTCATTCTAATTCAAGGGTGGCCTGTAGCCTAGTGGTTAAGGTACGTGTAAGTCCCCAGGGTAGCAACAAAAGATTCGCTCAGCTGTTGGGCCCTTGAGCAAGGCCCTTAACCCCACATTGCTTCAGGGGGGATTGTCTCCTGCTTAGTCTAATCAACTAAGTGCCTTGGATAAAAGTGTCAGCTAAATAACATGTAATGTAATCCACCATAACAAACCACTAACACACCAATGTATTATAATGAATGCATCATTGGACAGGTTGTTATGATGTCCTTGTGTGAAAATAAAATGGTTGATTGTCAACACCAGGTGAAGACAATACCATATAATTGTTTTTATGTTTTTTGTTACTGAAGAGCAACGGAAATATTTCACTGGAGTTGATTTTGAAGCGTTTCTTGGATATTTCATGAGATCATTGACTTTCAAAAATTATACTATGGCATCACAAAAACGAAAACAATGATATTTGAGAAGAACATAGAACATACCATCACAAGTGGTTTTAAATGCAACACTTTCAGTGGGAACGCACACAGATGTGCCTTCCTTCCACTCTTTCAGTTTTCTTTATTTTAGCAGAGCTAGAAACAGCATTATTTCCTGTGGTTAATACCCTCTACTCACCACAGTAGGCACCCAACCCATTTTAGCTGGTCTGAAGCCAATTCAGACACTGAGAGAACAAGATCACCTCAACTTCCCTTTATGGTGAAACTAAAATTATCACAAACATGAAATTGTTATCAGCTAATCCTCATGAAATGTACTTTTTTTAATGAAGTGGTTTTAATGGCTTCGATGTTAAGAAAATTGGAAAATGCAGTGTAAGGGTTAATTAAAATCTCTCAGAATGAACAAAAAATATAAACTGCCATTAATGCCTACAGTTTAAAATGCATTTCTAAAGTTAGATTTGTATTAATTATAAATTATTGGTTAAAATAAACTACCCAAGAGAGAGAAAAAAAAGTTGCGCATGAATTCCAAGTCTGTAGCAATGGTCTGCTTATATTTATGATTCGCAAAAAGATACTTAACCCACATCATAGCAGTTTGATGTACCGTTAACAACAATCTTCAGTTTAACTCATTGATTCAAGTTTCAGGCACAGACAGTCTCTCTGCTACAATGCTCCAGAGTTCAGTATACAGTGTGAGAAACAAGTCCTACCTGGCAGCACAGGGAGGAAGAGGAAGGAGAGGAAGAGTATCAGAGTGAGAGCCATATGTGCCTGACGGGTGTGTGTGTCTGTTAGAGACTCCAGCTCCCTTTAGCGTGAGTCTCACTTCCTGTTCCTCTCAGTGCCCACCTCTTTGGTCCCTCGTACTCTGTAGTCTGTGCTCTCTCAGTGGCCAGAGCAGGGTAACTATCATTATCATTTCGTATTTATGTATTCCCGAGGTGGGCAAATAGCGCCATATCCATTTCTGGATTTCACACCAACTTCTGGCCTTAATTACATAATTAGCCTTTTATGACATCTGACATTTTAGCTGCATTTTTTGATGACTGGTCTTGTGTCCCCTGTTTTACTGTGATCTAATCTTTGAGAAAACCAGCGTTGGTGCATTCAGCCAATTAGTTCATTTAGCCAGGGTAATTGGTGGAAACAAAAACCTGCATACACCCCGGCCCACCAGGACCAGAATTGCCCACCCCTCTATTATACTGTAAACTGAAATGATTAATAGAGTTACATCATTAAATTGTTATTCAGTGGCAATATTATTGTAGGTAAAATTACTATAGGTAATTTGTCATTTGTTAGCGCTCCTGGGAGATTGTGTTGGGAATGCTCTGGGGTCTTTTAAATAAAAATGTGATCGTTGTAATCTGTCCAGCAGAGGGCAATGGTTTTTTTTCAAGATAGGAAAATGATGGTGTCTTTTTTTGTCCAGTAAGAAAAAGCAAAGTCAAATATTTGTAATGCGGTCAATGGATGTATTTGATGCTCTGAAATAGGAATCCTCAGGTTCCACTTGTTGCTGAAAATCCAGGCCATCTTCCTTTGGGCTTATGGACAAAATTCCTGTTGGTACGTAACTCTTTCGTCACGTTGCTGCCCCCTACTGAACAGACAGGGAACATTCACACAAAGGTATCAAGATAATTGGGGTTCCAATACGAGCACGCTTGAGCACAACTAGAAAAGGTTAAACGAAAAAGAGGAATAGGAATGTTTGTCAATGTGAAAGGGACAAAAAATAAATGCAAGTTCCACAGGTCACAGCACATGGCTTTAATATGTATCCCATAACATTTTGGTGCTGATATTTCATGATCATCCATCCATCCATCCATCCATTATCTGAACCCGCTTATCCTGAACAGGGTCGCAGGGGGGCTGGAGCCTATCCCAGCATACATTGGGCGAAAGGCAGGAATACACCCTGGACAGGTCGCCAGTCCATCGCAGGGCACACACACCATTCACTCACACACTCATACCTACGGGCAATTTAGACTCTCCAATCAGCCTAACATGCATGTCTTTGGACTGTGGGAGGAAACCAGAGTACCCGGAGGAAACCCACGCAGACACGGGGAGAACATGCAAACTCCGCACAGAGAGGCCCCGGCCGACGGGGATTCGAACCCAGGACCTCCTTGCTGTGAGGCGGCAGTGCTACCCACTGCACCATCCGTGCCGCCTTATTTCATGATCAGTGAAACATATTTCTAAAATAAATCAACTGTAAATCCAAAAAAAGGTACCTCTGTGTTCTGCCCGGCAACTGAGCAGTAAATGACATCACCGGCTCTATCAGCTGCAGAACGGTGAGATGAGTGTGTGGTCTGCACAGAACAGGACATGCACAGATTTGGGTAGCAGTTCCTGAGTTCTGTGAAAGTTTAGACTGCAGCTACACACTGCAATTGACCCTGTGTACTGTGTGTCTAAAGTAAATCGAGGTTAAACAACTCCTGATCAGACATATACAGTATGTTCACCATTATCAGTGTGGAACTCTAAATTCTGATATTTACTGGCTGTGTAGCTGACTCTGAGATATGATGAACAATCTCACCTGTAGATTTTTCCGGACGACTGAGCTGTACAGGACCTCATCTGCAGGGTTTTCAGACGGCTGGGGCAGTAAAGGGGAACATGTTTCTGTTACTGAGCACGGTTAGGGGGTCGGCTCAATTTCATTCAGTCAATTCAAGTACATTAGGTGAAAACTTCCCCATTGAGGATGAGCCCATTAATCAATACATAAATTGATTGTCAAATATTGAATTAAATATACATATTTTTTAATGTAATTTCATTGCCTGACTGAACAGACAGTGGAATCGACCCCAACCCTGTCCATGTTTCCCACTGCTACCAGAGCAGAGGAGAACAACATTAACTCACTAGTGAACATTCTGGAACATTTTCCCTCAACAAGCAGGCACAGAGGCTGTCTTATGATCAAGTGTAATATTTGCCAAACTATCCGTATTGCAACAAAATAAAGTGTGATTTCTAAGGAATACAGGATCTCTAAAGACATGTAGGAAGGAAGAGATGAGACTGAATATTAACAGTACGATTCTCTGCAAAAGCACTTTATAAATGTGTGAGAAATCCAGCCGCTACCCAACCTGTGACTGATGTGGACTTATTCTGTGTGGTGATGACTGTGTGTTGGTGAACACTGTGCTGTAGGTCACTTCATCTTCAGGGTCTGCAGTCTGCCAGGGGAGAGACACAACGTTGAACTCATAACAGCTGGTCTATCCGTACAGACCTCTACCTTTCATATTGTACAGAAGGGCCGTTCAACTGGTGGACCAGAGACAAGCAAGTCAGCCCATTAACAAGTAACAGTGAAACAACATCAAGCTACAGAGAGATAAAAAAAAGAAATGCACACATTTTGCTATGAACAAAGATAAAAGCTCGTCCTATAGAAAACACAATCTTGTTCAGACGAAGCTTAGTCTGTGTCAGTTAAACCGTTACTTAGTGTCTATAGACTTGCAGGTGCTGCTACTGGACATCTCCAACCAGAAACTGAAAGTGTGGCTGAAAGTATTCAACTTGAGATTTTTCTGAACGTAGTTTAGTTTGATAAGTGCAGCGTTTCTGTATAAATGAATAAAGAACTATCACACTGTACTCTAGCAGTTATTTCTTCTACATGCCCACACCCCCACAATCACTGTATGTCCTTCTCCATTCTGCAGTTCTGTGTTTTGCGGATCAGGGGCCTCATTTATAAACGTTGCGTAGGCACAAAAGAATGCGTACTCCACTTTCTAAGCAAACTTTGGCATTTATAAAAAACGAACTTGACGGGAAAATGTGCGGTCCTCCACGGAAACTCTGACCCATGCCTACGCACATTAACTAGAGAAATGATAAACTGTGCCTTTAATACTCGTGACGTAAGACCAGGTAAACGGGAAGTGAAACAGGATGTAAAAAGGTATAAAGATTTGCCGGGAGTTGTGGCTGGGTATGGCTGCTTTAAGGATGTGCGTCGTCCCTGTTATACTTATTAAAGTGTTGTATTCTTGAATCTCGCTATACGGGTTCTCTCCCTTCCTAAGTGCAACACAACATTTGGCGACGAGAGAAGTAGAAAATGATACACAACAGATACCACTGTGTAAAATAAATCGAAATTGATTGTTGTTGATTGTACTCTTAAAGGGTTCTGATTTTCTGCATGTTTACACTAGGACTCGGAACTATACTGTCCTCTCAGGTCCTCTTTGCATTTGTTCTTGTGTTTAATTTGCACTTTGTACGTCGCTCTGGATAAGAGTGTCTGCTAAATGCCATGCAATGTAATGTAATGTAATGTAATGAAATATTACCTCTCACGTATCATATACGAAGAGTCAATTTGCGAAAACGGACAAAAGCCTCTCTTACAACGAATAAACAAACAGCTGTTTGATTGATGCTCCCTGGAGTGCACAAAAAATATGATTTAGGATGATAAATATAAACGGAGATGTTATTGTAAAATAATCCCTCAAATATGTAGACGAATTGTTAAACAATACTTCATGTTATTAAATGTATTCTCATAAATAATTTGGTGAACAGTCGGACAAATTGCGCTGCACTGATGCCGTTTACAATGCGTCAGTCGGGCAGATACAAGCATAGTTTCATATATTGTTATCATATTCATATATTATGTTTTATAATGTGTTTATTGTTATACATTTTTGTTCGTTTTATCTCTTAATTTTGTAACTGTGTTTTCAATGGTGCTAGACAAATAACGTGTATTATTATTATTATTATTATTATTATTATTATTATTATCATCGTCATCATCACATTCGTTGTGCAGAACTGTTCGTCATTTACAATCAATCAGGATAATTCCCACACCTGTAGCTTTTCAGAGGCAATCAAAGGGCTGAAATCCCTTTTCTTGGCCTTCTTTTCAGCGTTTGCCATTGTTGTCTTCGTGAAATGCATATTCATTAGGGGTGTTTCACTGCCTATTTATAGGCAACTGTGGGCGGGACATGAAGCTGGCAAAGTTGCGCCACATTTAGAGTTGATTGTGATTTATAAAGGAAAACTGGCGTGGGACGTGCGTATGCACTGTTTTATAAATCAGAATATTTATATACGCACGTCCTAGGTTTCATGCTTACGCAACCTTTTGACGTGAATCCTAAGCACAGTTTTATAAATGAGGCCCCAGGTCAATTGATTGAAGTTTGATTGACATTCACTGACACTAACTGACATTGACCGACACTGACTGACACTCACTGACACTGACTGACATTGACCGACACTGACTGACACTGACTGACACTGACTGACATTGACTGACACTGACCGACACTGACTGACACTGACCACACTCACTAACACTTACTGACACTGACTGACATTGACCGACACTGACTGACACTAACTGACACTGACTGACATTGACCGACACTCACTGACATTGACCACACTCACTGACATTGACCGACACTGACTGACACTGACACTGACTGACATTGACTACACTCACTGACACTGACTGACATTGACTGATACTGACTGACACTAACTGACACTCACTGACACTGACCCTCAGCCTTCTCGGCAGAGTGCAAGTGTAAAACGGCCGTACCGTCAGCTCGTTGCTCCGGTCCTCTCTTGCTCCTGCATGAGGCTGGACTCCCTCTGTAAGGAGACACAGGATGAGCTGTGATAAGAGAGTGTGATCATGACAGAGCTGAGAGGGCCCCTATGAGACCCCTACTGCCTGTGAAACTCCTGTGCTCAGTGTACTGCACTTCACTAATGCTGTGCTGACTGCTCCTACATACAGCACCCACACTATTCTTTCACACTCAGCGTACTTCATGTGGATACTCACTGTGTCTCTTACACAACTTCCAGGTAACCGTGGCAACAGCTGCCACCAGCAACAGCATCCCTAGTGCCATCAGGATGATTGTGAGATCTGAAGGACTGAACAGCAGCAACAGGGTGTGTGAAATTTTCTGCCCATTTGAAATGCCCAAATGACACAGGAGTCTCTCTGAGTACTGCAGCCTTCTCCGTCAGTTCAGAAGAGCACAGACAAGCCCAAACATGCACAGAGAAAACTGTTGGACTCCATAAACAGGTAGTGAAAAAGGAAATGGAAGCACTAGGGGTCATGTGGGACACCAAGTACATGCAGCGTGTACCAGAGAGACGTGTGTCACCACTAACTACAAGGGATCAAAAGAGCAATTTTTGGCCAAAAGGAAATCTGTCTGGAGCCGCAAACCATATTTGAGCCTTATAATGAAGGTAACACAGCCTATCAAGCCTAAATTAGCCTATCAACATTACTAATAGGTGTCAATGAACATTCATTCAAATGTTTTACCACACGTGACTACTACATGTGACTGCAGTGGAGTATTTCTGATTATTTGGCTCTTTAACTTTGCGTTTCCATCACAATAATACCATGTTTTGTTTCGCCTTTCAGCAGTATTAACTCAATTGTTTCTTCCTGCGGCCCAACGCCGTTCACATACCTGCATAGCAGCGCTGTCTGCTCAATATAGTTCACCTCGCCTGGCTCATCGCAGGCAATTGAGTATGCTGGAGCTGAAATGATGTCCTAAATTTTCTGATTGACAATGTTTGTTGAAAATGTCATGGCATATCGAGAGGTATGTCTTCAATTTTCGAACTATCTTTCGTTTTTGAAGTCTGAGAAAAGACGCGAAGCGGAGTGCCTTTACACCACCTAGCTGTGCCAATATCCACGATTGGTATATTGATATCGATATTGGTTCCACAGGTTCAAGTTCCATAACGCTTTTATACAATGGTTACCACATTTATCTTTCAAAATTTCACTAAAGAAAGACAAGACATACTTTTATGTATTTTTAATGGAACTATGTTTTATGGTAAAAATGTATTATTCCGCTCAAGAGTAATTAATTAGTTGCTAAGCAACGGTATTGCGAACTGGCTAGCAATAACGTCTCCCCACTCCACTATCGAGGCAACGGTACTTACGTTAGTTGGAATAATATATCCCCACTGCACTAACCTTAGCTAAGCAACGCTATTGCAATAAGGTATCCCCACTGCATTAACGTTAGCTGGCTAGCTAGTTTACGTTACACCAGACGACACTGACACACAATTGATGAGTTTTTGTTGTGGACGTTCATCGGGACACTGCCGGATAACGTGCAGGAATTGAAATAACTGTGTTTCAATTCCCGTTTCATCGTCATCATCGGCATCGGCATTCGGCAGACGCTCTTATCCGGAGCGAAGTACAGTTCATTAGACTAAGCAGGAGACAATCCTCCCCTGGAGCAATGCAGGGTTAAGGGCCTTGATCAAGGGCCCAACGGCTGTGCGCATTTTATTGTGGCTACACCGGGATTAGAACCAGCGATCTTGCGTGTCCCAATCATTTACCTTAACCACTACGCTTAAAACTACCTTAATCCTAGTTTCACCGGGGTTTGGTGGTATTGTTGGTATTTCGATCCGATGATGTTGCCTAACAGTTTTATTTTTTCGTTCCTGCTCTTTTCGAAATCATAGGACACTTTAAACTCACTAATTTTTACTTTACTTTGGGAGGGTACTAGAGGCGTGATGATGATAATGTTTACAAAGTAGATAACCGTAATGTACAAACACTGAGTAATTTTAAACATTCCATTTAGCAGTGCGTAGGCTATATCGTGGATATTGGCACGGCTGGAACGCAAACTGACCAATAGAGACGATGGACCGATCCGTTGTATATCTCCTGAGCTGCCACAGAACTAGCAGCAGCAGTGGAGTTCGGAGGAAAAGGCCTCACTGACTTTGAGACAGGGGGGATTTTGAGACACATTTGTCAGGAAAAGTACCAACTTAAATAAAAAACTAGACTTTACTTTGTTACTAATGTTAATGCTTTTGTTTTTATACTGAACTTCTTGATTTAAAAAGAAACAGAATTGAATATTTTACTGGCTCTTCCATCATGGATACCACACCTTTTATTGTAATTGGTTGTTGATGGAACAGGTGAGAGACGTGTTGAGACTGTTGAATGATTTGAGGTTGAAGGCTTGGAGGATGTTGCTGCTGTGGTTGCTGTGGAAACCAGAAGAGATGTGCTTAGTGCTACAGATGCTGAAGAATGGGGTATGGTGTTATGTATAGTGTTATTATATCTATGTGTGTGTGTGTGTGTGTGTGCCTATGTGAATGTGAATGTTTGTGCTTGTGTGTGTTTGTGTGTATATGTGTGTGTGTGTATGTATGTGTCTGTGTGAATGCGAATGTTTGCGCTTGTGTGTGTGTGTGTGTGTGTGTGTGTGTGTGTGTGTGTGTGTGTGAATGTGTGCATGAGTGTTGTGACACTGTGTTAAGAACAGAACTCAGCACTGGTGTGCACCCTATAGTCTGTGAGAGAGCACTAGCTAGCACCAAAGGGTGTCACAACATGACATTTAGAACACTCTGTTTCCCTCAACCCTCACTGACAGAAAGTGAAAGAAAAGATCATTGAAAATTCGAGGATAGAATGCATTCTTATACACGCTCTTTGGAGTTCCTTACGTGTGGTGACTGTGGCCGTTGTAGTTTTCTGAGTGACAGTGAGGTGAACAGGGATCTGTAGTTTTCCAGCAGCACACCGATACCAGCCTGTGTCCTCCATGTTCAGCTCCCTCACCGTCACAGTGAAGACCTTTTTAGAGCGGTCATCTTTCATCTCTGATCTTCCAGATTTACCAGGATTCACTTCCACACAGGAGCCCTTTATCCTGCACCACTTTTTCATGCTGCTCGGTTCATTATAGTGACACAGCACACTGACATGGCCCCCTTCCACACCGGCCACCTCCTGCTGCTCAACCCAGAGTCCAGGAGTGTCTGAACACCACAGAATGAACACAAAAATATACAACATTCATTGATACACAAACTCTATAAGTCACTTGTAGACTAAAGCAAATAACTGTCGTATTGATACTGTCTTGGATACAAACTGGGAATGGTGTAGCAAAATAATGCAATTACAGCACCATCCTGCTGGAGTCCAAATACACCAATAGTTCTGCAGTGAAGCAATGACTTGCCTGGACTTTTACATGTTCTGGAAGAATTTAATACTGCTAGCATAAGAGGTAAGATCACTCATTTACCCACAGTGCAGCAATCTGCAGTAGAAAGTTTTTGCGCAGCGTATGATTGGGAAACACTGGAATAGTGAAGATGCCGTTATTAAGAGGAAGCAGGTCTCACTGAGTGCAGTGTGTGCTGCAGCCATCTTACCTGCAGTGACTGACAGGTACAGATATGCTCCCTTATCTCGAGCGCCCTGGATCTCTACAGCACACCAGTAATATCCAGAATCCTTCATCTGAAGCTTTGTCATGGTAACAGTGAACAAATGATGGGTGGGGTCATCAGTGATTGATGTTTCACCTTTAACTGTTGGAGAGTCAGTGCGAACTACAGTTTCACAAACATTCCAGAATGAACCATGACACCAGTATTTCACATTACTTTCATATTCTCTATCATAGAAACATGGGATGGTGACAGATCCTCTCTGTACAACTACTTTCCTCACTGTGTACACACCGTCAGCATCTGCAGAGATAAACACACACATCATCAGTGTGGGTGTATTTTACAGAGCACAGTGTGGTGCAGTCTGTAGGGCAGCTGACTCTCAGGCTAAGTGTGAACCGTCCTGTGTGTTTTGGGTTTCAATCCTCCACCCAACCATCTCGATCTGTTCCCCTCTTCTCTCTCATGTTTGAATAAAGTACACAGGGGAACGCCACTAATACTCTAATTCATTCTAATTCAAGGGTGGCCTGTAGCCTAGTGGTTAAGGTACATGTAAGTCCCCAGGGTAGCAACAAAAGATTCGCTCAGCTGTTGGGCCCTTGAGCAAGGCCCTTAACCCCACATTGCTTCAGGGGGGATTGTCCCCTGCTTAGGCTTATCAACTAAGTGCCTTGGATAAAAGTGTCAGCTAAATAACATGTAATGTAATCCACCATAACAAACCACTAACACACCAATGTATTATAATGAATGCATCATTGGACAGGTTGTTATGATGTCCTTGTGTGAAAATAAAATGGTTGATTGTCAACACCAAGTGAAGACAATACCATATAATTGTTTTTATGTTTTTTGTTACTGAAGAGCAACGGAAATATTTCACTGGAGTTGATTTTGAAGCGTTTCTTGGATATTTCATGAGATCATTGACTTTCAAAAATGATACCATGGCATCACAAAACGAAAACAATCATATTTGAGAAGAACACAGTACATGCCATCACAGGTTTTAAATGCAACACTTTCAGAAGGAGCGCACACACAGATGTGCTTTCCTTCCACTCTTTCAGTTGTCTTTATTTTAGCAGAGCTACAAACAGCATTATTTCCTGTGGTTAATACCCTCCGCTCACCACAGTAGGCACACAACCCATTTTAGCTGCTCTGAAGCCAATTCAGACACTTAGAGAACAAGATCACCTCAACTTCCCTTTTTTGGTGAAACAAAAATAATCACAAAAATGAAATTGTTATCAGCTAATCCTCATGAAATAAAGAAAAAAGCAGAATGCAGTGCAAGGGCTAATTAAAACCTCTCTGAATAAACAAAAAAATAGAATACTGCCATTAATGCCACACAAGCATAGTTTCTTTGGGTGTTTTAAAATGCATTTCTAAAGTTAGATTTGTATTAATTATACATTATTGGTTAAAATACAGTAAACTGCCCGAGAGCCAAAACAAAAAGGTGCGCATGAATTCCAAGCCTGTAGCAATGGCCTTCCTATATTTATGATTCGCAAAAAGATACTTAACCCACATCATAGCAGTTTGATGTACCGTTAACAACAACCTTCAGTTTAACTAATTGATTCAAGTTTCAGGCACAGACAGTCTCTCTGCTACAATGCTCCAGAGTTCAGTATACAGTGTGAGAAACAAGTCCTACCTGGCAGCACAGTGAGGAAGAGGATGGAGAGGAAGAGTATCAGAGTGAGAGCCATATGTGCCTGAGGGGTGTGTGTGTCTGTTAGAGACTCCAGCTCCCTTTAGCGTGAGTCTCACTTCCTGTTCCTCTCAGTGCCCACCTCTTTGGTCCCTCGTACTCTGTAGTCTGTGCTCTCTCAGTGGCCAGAGCAGGGTAACTATCATTATCATTTCATATTCATGTATTCCAGAGGTGGGCAAATAGCGCCATATCCATTTCTGGATTTCATTCTGTCCTTAATTACAAAATTAGCCTTTTTTGACACCTAACATTTTAGCTGCAGTACATTTTTTGATGACTGGTCTTGTGTTCCCTGTTTTACTTTGAGAAAACCAGCATTGGTGCATTCAGCCAATTAGTTAATTTAGCCAGGGTAATTGGTGGAAACAAAAACCTGCATACACCCCGGCGCACCAGGACCAGAATTGCCCACCCCTCTATTATACTGTAAACTGAAATACAGTGACATCATTAAATTGTTATTCAGTGGCAATATTATTGTTATTTTTAATGATATATATGTGAAAGTCTATAGGCAATTTGTCATTGTAATTGTCATTTGTTAGCGCTCCTAGGAGATTGTGTTGGGAATGCTCTGGGGTTTTTTAAATCGCAGAGGAAAAATGTGATCGTTCTAATCTGTCCAGCAGAGGGCGATGGTTCCTTTTCAAGTTAGGAAAATGATGGCGTCTTTTTTTGTCCAGCAAGAAAAAGCGGAGTCAAATATTTGTAATGCGGTCAATGGATGTATTTGATGCTCTGAAATAGGAATCCTCAGGTTCCACACGTTGCTGAACATCCAGGCCTCTTCCTTTGGGCTTATGGACAAAATTCCTGTTGGTATGTAACTCTTTCGTCACGTTGCTGCCCCCTACTGAACAGACAGGGAACATGAACGCAAAGGTATCAAGATAATTGGGGTTCCAATACGAGCACGCTTGAGCACAACTAGAAAAGGTTAAACGAAAAAGAGGAATAGGAATGTTTGTCAATGTGAAAGGGACTAAAAATAAATGCAAGTTCCACAAGTCACAGCACATGGCTTTAATATGTATCCCATGACATTTTGGTGCTGATATTTCTTGATCAGTGAAACATATTTATAAAATAAATCAACTGTAAATCCATCAAAACGTACCTGTGTGTTCTGCCCGGCAACTGAGCAGTAAATGACATCACTGGCTCTATCAGCTGCAGAACGGTGAGATGAGTTTGTGGTCTGCACAGAACAGGACATGCACAGATTTGGGTAGCAGTTCCTGAGTTCTGTGAAAGTTTAGACTGCAGCTACACACTGCAATTGACCCTGTGTACTGTGTCTCTAAAGTAAAGAAGCAAATCGAGGTTAAACAACTCCTGATCAGACATATACAGTATGTTCACCTTTATCAGTGTGCAACTCTAAATTCTGATATTTACTGGCTGTCTAGCTGACTCTGAGATATGATGAACAATCTCACCTGTAGATTTTTCAAGACGAGTGAGCTGTACAGAACCTCATCTGCAGGGTTTTCCGACGGCTGGGACAGTAAAGGGGAACATGTTTCTGTTACTGGGCTGGGTTACGGTTAGGGGGTCGGCTCAATTTCAATTTCAATTTCGGCTCAATTTCATTCAGTCAATTCAAGTACATTATGTGAAAACTTCCCCATTGAGGATGATCCCATTAATCGATACATAAATCGATTGTCAAATATTGACTTAAATATATATCTTTTTTACATTGCCTGACTGAACAGACCCCAACCCTGTCCGTGTTTCCCACTGCTACCAGAGCAGAGGAGAACAACATTAACTCACTCGTGAACATTCTGGAACATTTTCCCTCAACAAGCAGGCACAGAGGCTGTCTTATGATCAAGTGTAATATTTGCTACTATCCGTATTAAACTATCCGTATATCAACAAAATACAGTGTGATTTCTAAGGAATACAGGATCTCTAAAGACATGCAGGAAGGAAGAGATGAGACTGAATATTAACAGTACGATTCTCTGCAAAGGCACTTTATAAATGTGTGAGAAATCCAGCCGCTACCCAACCTGTGACTGATGTGGACTTATTCTGTGTGGTGATGACTGTGTGTTGGTGAACACTGTGCTGTAGGTCACTTCATCTTCAGGGTCTGCAGTCTGCCAGGGGAGAGACACAACGTTGAACTCATAACAGCTGGTCTATCCGTACAGACCTCTACCTTTCACATTGTACAGAAGGGCCATTCAACTGGTGGACCAGAGACAAGCAAGTCAGCCCATTAACAAGTAACAGTGAAACAACATCAAGCTACAAAGAGATAAAAAAAACAAATGCACACATTTTGCTATGAACAAAGATAAAAGCTCGTCCTATAGAAAACACAATCTTGTCCAGACTAAGCTTAGTCTGTGTCAGTTAAACCGTTACTTAGTGTCTATAGACTTGCAGGTGCTGCTACTGGACATCTCCAACCAGAAACTGAAAGTGTGGCTGAAAGTATTCAACTTAAGATTTTTCTGAACGTAGATTAGTTTGATAAGTGCAGCGTTTCTGTATATATGAATAAAGAACTATCACACTGTACTCTAGCAGTCATTTCTTCTACACGCCCGCACCCCCACAATCACTGTATGTCCTTCTCCATTCTGCAGTTCTGTGTTTTGCGGATCAGGTCAAATTTTGATTGAAGTTTGATTGACATTCACTGACACTAACTGACACTGACCGACACTGAATGACACTCACTGACACTGACTGACATTGACCGACACTGACTGACACTCACTGACACTCACTGACATTGACCGACACTCACTGACACTGACTGACACTGACCACACTCACTGACACTGACTGACATTGACCACACTTACTGACATTGACCGACACTGACTGACACTGACCACACTCACTGACACTGACTGACATTGACCACACTCACTGTCACTCACTGACATTGACTGATACTGACTGACACTAACTGACACTCACTGACACTGACTGACATTGACCACACTCACTGACACTGACTGACATTGACTGATACTGACTGACACTAACTGACACTCAGAGTGCAGAGTGTAAAACGGCCGTACCGTCAGCTCGTTGCTCCGGTCCTCTCTTGCTCCTGTGTGAGGCTGGACTCCCTCTGTAAGGAGACACAGGATGAGCTGTGATAAGAGAGTGTGATCATGACAGAGCTGAGAGGGCCCCTATGAGACCCCTACTGCCTGTGAAACTCCTGTGCTCAGTGTACTGCACTTCATTAATGCTGTGCTGACTGCTCCTATATACAGCACCCACAATATTCTTTCACACTCAGCGTACTTCATGTGGATACTCACTGTGTCTCTTACACAACTTCCAGGTAACCGTGGCAACAGCTGCCACCAGCAACAGCATCCCTAGTGCCATCAGGATGATTGTGAGATCTGAAGGACTGAACAGCAGCAACAGGGTGTGTGAAATGTTCTGCCCATTTGAAATGCCCAAATGACACTGGAGTCTCTCTGAGTACTGCAGCCTTCTCCATCAGTTCAGAAGAGCACAGACAAGCCCAAACATGCACAGAGAAAACTGTTGGACTCCATAAACAGGTAGTGAAAAAGGAAATGGAAGCACTAGGGGTCATGTGGGACACCAAGTACATGCAGCGTGTACCATATCCCAGCATGCACTGGGCCATGTGCTGCTGATAAGTGCTGGAGAGGCCTGGTTATCTGGACTTTAGTGAGCACGTCTGCAGGAGGAGGCCTCAATGACTTTCAGACAGGGGGGATTTTAGAGACACATTTGTCAGGAAAAGTACCAACTTAAATAAAAAAATAGACAGACTTTACTAGTTTACTAATGTTAATGCTTTTGTTTTTACACTGACCTTCTTGATTTAAAAAGAAACTGACTTGAAGATTTTACTGGCTCTTCCGTCCTGAATACCGCACCTTATATTGTAAGTAAATGTAGTTGTTGCTGGAACAGGTGAGAGAGGTGTTGAGACTGTTGAATGCTTTGAGGTTGAAGGCTTGGAGGATGTTGCTGCTGTGGTTGCTGTGGTCACCAGAAGAGACGTGCTTAGTGCTGCAGATGCTGAAGAATGGGGTGCTATGAAGAGACAGTGGAGGTAAATGGTCAATGGCAGGCATTTATATAGTGCCTTTATCCAAAGCGCTGTACAATTGATGCTTCTCCATTCATCCAGTCATACACACACTCACACACCGACGGCGATTGGCTGCCATGCAAGGCCCCGACCAGCTCGTCAGGAGCATTTTGGGTGTTAGGTGTCTTGCTCAGGGACAGCTCGACACAGCCCGGGCGGGGGATCGAACCGGCAACCCTCCGACTGCCAGACGACTGCTCTTAAGTTAAGAATTTTTATGAATATTTTATGGTGTTATTTATAGTGTCATTGCATTTATTTGTGTGTGCATGTGTGTGCCTGTTTCAATGCGAATGTGTGTGCTTCTGTGTTTGTGTGTATGTGTGTGTGTGTGTGTGTGTGTGTGTGTGTGTGTGTGTGTGTGTGAATGGGTGCATGAGTGTTGTGACACTGTGGTAAGAACAGAACTCAGCACTGGTGTGCACCCTACAGTCTGTGAGAGAGCACTAGCTAGCACCAAAGGGTTTCACAACATGACATTTAGAACATTCTGTTTCTCTCAACCCTCACTGACAGAAAGTGAAAGAAAAGATCATTGGAAAATTGAGGATAGAATGCATTCTTATACAGGCTGGTTTTGAGTTCCTTGCATGTGGTGACTGTGGCCATTGTCGTTTTCTGAGTGACAGTGAGGTGAACAGGGATCTGTAGTTTTCCAGCAGCACACCAATACCAGCCTGTGTCCTCCATGTTCAGCTCCCTCACCGTCACAGGGAAGACCTTTTCAGAGCGGTCATCTGTCATCTCTGATCTTCCAGATTCACCAGGATTCACTTCCACACAGGTGCTCTCTATCCTGCACCACTTCTTCATGCTGCTCGGTTCATTATAGTGACACAGCACACTGACATGGCCCCCTTCCACACCGGCCACCTCCTGCTGCTCAACCCAGAGTCCAGGAGTGTCTGAACACCACAGAATAAACACAAAAATATACAACATTCATTGACACACAAACTCTACAAGTCACTTGTAGACCAAAGTAAATAACTGTCGTATTGATACTGTCTTGGATACAGACTGGGAATGGTGTAGCAAAATAATGCAATTAAGGCACCACTCTGCTGGAGGTGCAGAGTCCAAATACTCCAATAGTTCTGCAGTGAAGCAAGGACTTGCCTGGACTTTTACATGTTCTGGAAGAATTTAATACTGCTAGCATGAGAGGTAAGATCACTCATTTACCCACAGTGCAGCAGTCTGCAGTAGAAAGTTCTGCGCAGCGTATGATTGGGTAACACTGGAATAGTGAAGATGCCGTTATTAAGAGGAAGCAGGTCTCACTGAGTGCAGTGTGTGCTGCAGCCATCTTACCTGCAGTGACTGACAGGTACAGATATGCTCCCTTATCTCCAGCGCCCTGGATCTCTACAGCACACCAGTAAGATCCAGAATCCTTCACCTGAAGCTTTCTCATGGTAACAGTGAACACATGATGGGTGGGGTCATCAGTGATTGATGTTTCACCTTTAACTGTTGGAGAGTCAGTGCGTACTACAGTTTCACAAACATTCCAGTCTGAACCATGACACCAGTATTTCACATGACTTTCATATTCTCTATCATAGACACAAAGGATGGTGACAGATCTTCCTCTCTGTACAACTACTTCACTCACTGTGTACACACCGTCAGCATCTGCAGAGAGAAACACACACATCATCAGTGTGGGTGTATTCTACAGAGCACAGTGTGGTGCTGTCTGCAGGGCAGCTGACTCTCAGGCTAAGTGTGACCCGTCCTGTGTGTTTTGGGTTTCAATCCTCCACCCAACCATCTCCATCTGTTCCCCTTTTCTCTCTCCTGTTTGAATAAAGTACACAGGGGAACACCACTAATACTATAACTCATTCTAATTCAAGGGTGGCCTGTAGCCTAGTGGTTAAGGTACGTGTAAGTCCCCAGGGTAGCAACAAAAGATTCGCTCAGCTGTTGGGCCCTTGAGCAAGGCCCTTAACCCCACATTACTTCAGGGGGGACTGTCCCCTGCTTAGGCTTATCAACTAAGTGCCTTGGATAAAAGTGTCAGCTAAATAACATGTAATGTAATCCACCCTAACAAACCACGAACACACCAATGTATTATAATGAATGCATCATTGGGCAGGTTGTTATGATGTCCTTGTATGAAAATAAAATGGTTGATTGTCAACACCAAGTGAAGACAATACCATATAATTGCTTTTATGTTTTTTGTTACTGAAGAGCAAGGGAAATATTTCACTGGAGTTGATTTTGAAGCGTTTCTTGGATATTTCATGAGATCATTGACTTTCAAAAATTATACTATGGCATCACAAAACGAAAACAATGATATTTGAGAAGAACATAGAACATACCGTCACAGGTGGTTTTAAATGCAACACTTTCAGAGGGAGCGCACACACAGATGTGCCTTCCTTCCACTCTTTCAGTTCTCTTTATTTTAGCAGAGCTACAAACAGCATTATTTCCTGTGCTGAATACCCTCTGCTCAACACAGTAGGCACACAACCCATTTTAGCTGCTCTGAAGCCAATTCAGACACTTACAGAACAAGATCAACTCAACTTCCTTTTTTGGTGAACAAAAATAATCACAAAAATGAAATTGTTATCAGCTAATCCTCATGAAATAAAGAAAAAAGGAGAATGCAGTGGAAGGGCTAATTAAAGCCTCTCTGAATAAACAAAAAATATAAACTGCCATTAATGCCACACAAGCATACAGTTTAAAATGCATTTCTAAAGTTAGATTTGTATTAATTATACATTATTGGTTAAAATACAGTAAACTGCCCAAGAGCCAAAACAAAAAGGTGCGCATGAATTCCAAGTCTGTAGCAATGGCAAAAATATATTTTACCCACATCATAGCAGTTTGATGTACCGTTAACAACAATCTTCAGTTTAACTCATTGATTCAAGTTTCAGGCACAGACAGTCTCTCTGCTACAATGCTCCAGAGTTCAGTATACAGTGTGAGAAACAAGTCCTACCTGGCAGCACAGTGAGGAAGAGGATGGAGAGGAAGAGTATCAGAGTAAGAGCCATATGTGCCTGAGGGGTGTGTGTGTCTGTTAGACTCCAGCTCCCTTTAGCGTGAGTCTCACTTCCTGTTCCTCTCAGTGCCCACCTCTTTGGTCCCTCGTAGTCTGTGCTCTCTCAGTGGCCAGAGCAGGGTAACTATCATTATCATTTCATATTTATGTATTCCAGAGGTGGGCAAATAGCGCCATATCCATTTCTGGATTTCATACCAACTTCTGGCCTTAATTACATAATTAGCCTTTTATGACATCTGACATTTTAGCTGCAGTACATTTTTTGATGACTGGTCTTGTGTTCCCTGTTTTACTTTGAGAAAACCAGCATTGGTGCATTCAGCCAATTAGGTAATTTAGCCAGGGTAATTGGTGGAAACAAGAACCTGCATACACCCTGGCCCACCAGGACCAGAATTGCCCACCCCCCTATTATACTGTAAACTGAAATACAGTGACATCATTAAATTGTTATTCAGTGGCAATATTATTGTTATTTTTAATGATATACAGTCAGGTCCATAAATATTGGGACATCAACACAATTCTCCTCTTTTTGGCTCTATACACCACCACAATGGATTTGAAATGAAACGAACAAGATATGCTTCAACTGCAGACTTTCAGCTTTAATTTGAGGGTATTTACATCCAAATCAGGTGAACGGTGGAGGAATCCTTGCAGGCAATTACAGCCTGAAGTCTGGAACGCATAGACATCACCAGACGCTGGGTTTCATCCCTGGTGATGCTCTGCCAGGCCTCTACTGCAACTGTCTTCAGTTCCTGCTTGTTCTTGGGGCATTTTCCCTTCAGTTTTGTCTTCAGCAAGTGAAATGCATGTTCAATCGGATTCGGGTCAGGTGATTGACTTGGCCATTGCATAACATTCCACTTCTTTGCCTTAAAAAACTCTTTGGTTGCTTTCGCAGTGTGCTTCGGGTCATTGTCCATCTGCACTGTGAAGCACCGTCCAATGAGTTCTGAAGCATTTGGCTGAATATGAGCAGATAATATTGCCCGAAACACTTCAGAATTCATCCTGCTGCTTTTGTCAGCAGTCACATCATCAATAAATACAAGGGAACCAGTTCCATTGGCAGCCATACATGCCCATGCCATGACACGACCACCACCATGCTTCACTGATGAGGTGGTATGTTTTGGATCATGAGCAGTTCCTTTCCTTCTCCATACTCTTCTCTTCCCATCATTCTGGTACAAGTTGATCTTTGTCTCATCTGTCCATAGGATGTTGTTCCAGAACTGTAAAGGCTTTTTTAGATGTTGTTTGGCAAACTCTAATCTGGTCTTCGTGTTTTTGAGGCTCACCAATGATTTACATCTTGTGGTGAACCCTCTGTATTCACTCTGGTCTTCTCTTGATTGTTGACTTTGACACACATACACCTACCTCCTGGAGAGTGTTCTTGATCTGGCCAACTGTTGTGAAGGGGTTTTTCTTCACCAGGGATATAATTCTTCTGTCATCCACCACAGTTGTTTTCCGTGGTCTTCTGGGTCTTTTGGTGTTGCTGAGCTCACCGGTGCATTCTTTCTTTTTAAGAATGTTCCAAACAGTTGATTTGGCCACACCTAATGTTTTTGCTATCTCTCTGATGGGTTTGTTTTGATTTTTCAGCCTAATGATGGCTTGCTTCACTGATAGTGACAGCTCTTTGGATCTCATATTGAGAGTTGACAGCAACAGATTCCAAATGCAAATAGCACACTTGAAATGAACTCTAGACCTTTTGTCTGCTCCTTGTAAATGAGATAATGAGGGAATAACACACACCTGGCCATGGAACAGCTGAGCAGCCAATTGTCCCATTACTTTTGGTCCCTTAAAAAGTGGGAGGCACATATAGAAACTGTTGTAATTCCTGTTCACCTGATTTGGATGTAAATACCCTCAAATTAAAGCTGAAAGTCTGCAGTTAAAGCATATCTTGTCCTTTTCATTTGAAATCCATTGTGGTGGAGTATAGAGCCAAAAAAAGGAGAATTGTGTCGATGTACCAATATTTATGGACCTGACTGTATATTTGAAAGTCTATAGGTAATTTGTCATTGCAATTGTCATTTTTTAGCGCTCCTGGGAGATTGTGTTGGGAATGCTCTGGGGTTTTTTTAAATCGCCAAGGAAAAATGTCCCGTAAGAAAAAGCAGAGTCAAATATTTGTAATGCGGTCAATGGATGTATTTGATGCTCTGAAATAGGAATCCTCAGGTTCCACACGTTGCTGAACATCCAGGCCATCTTCCTTTGGGCTTATGGACAAAATTCCTGTTGGTATGTAATTCTTTCGTCACGTTGCTGCCCCCTACTGAACAGACAGGGAACATGAACGCAAAGGTATCAAGATAATTGGGGTTCCAATATGAGCACGCTTGAGCACAACTAGAAAAGGTTAAACGAAAAAGAGGAATAGGAATGTTTGTCAATGAGAAAGGGACAAAAAATAAATGCAAGTTCCACAAGTCACAGCACATGGCTTTAATATGTATCCCATGACATTTTGGTGCTGATATTTCATGATCAGTGAAACATATTTCTAAAATAAATCAACTGTAAATCCATCAAAACGTACCTGTGTGTTCTGCCCGGCAACTGAGCTGTAAATGACATCACCGGCTCTATCAGCTGCAGAACGGTGAGATGAGTGTGTGGTCTGCACAGAACAGGACATGCACAGATTTGGATAGCAGTTCCTGAGTTCTGTGAAAGTTTAGACTGCAGCTACACACTGCAATTGACCCTGTGTGCTGTGTGTCTAAAGTAAAGAAGCAAATCGAGGTTAAACAACTCCTGATCAGACATATACAGTATGTTCACCTTTATCAGTGTGCAACTCTAAATTCGGATATTTACTGGCTGTCTAGCTGACTCTGAGATATGATGAACAATCTCACCTGTAGATTTTTCAAGACGAGTGAGCTGTACAGAACCTCATCTGCAGGGTTTTCCGACGGCTGGGACAGTAAAGGGGAACATGTTTCTGTTACTGGGCTGGGTTACGGTTAGGGGGTCGGCTCAATTTCAATTTCAATTTCGGCTCAATTTCATTCAGTCAATTCAGTCAATTCAAGTACATTATGTGAAAACTTCCCCATTGAGGATGATCCCATTAATCGATACATAAATCGATTGTCAAATATTGACTTAAATATATATCTTTTTTACATTGCCTGACTGAACAGACCCCAACCCTGTCCGTGTTTCCCACTGCTACCAGAGCAGAGGAGAACAACATTAACTCACTCGTGAACATTCTGGAACATTTTCCCTCAACAAGCAGGCACAGAGGCTGTCTTATGATCAAGTGTAATATTTGCTACTATCCGTATTAAACTATCCGTATATCAACAAAATACAGTGTGATTTCTAAGGAATACAGGATCTCTAAAGACATGCAGGAAGGAAGAGATGAGACTGAATATTAACAGTACGATTCTCTGCAAAGGCACTTTATAAATGTGTGAGAAATCCAGCCGCTACCCAACCTGTGACTGATGTGGACTTATTCTGTGTGGTGATGACTGTGTGTTGGTGAACACTGTGCTGTAGGTCACTTCATCTTCAGGGTCTGCAGTCTGCCAGGGGAGAGACACAACGTTGAACTCATAACAGCTGGTCTATCCGTACAGACCTCTACCTTTCACATTGTACAGAAGGGCCGTTCAACTGGTGGACCAGAGACAAGCAAGTCAGCCCATTAACAAGTAACAGTGAAACAACATCAAGCTACAAAGAGATAAAAAAAACAAATGCACACATTTTGCTATGAACAAAGATAAAAGCTCGTCCTATAGAAAACACAATCTTGTCCAGACTAAGCTTAGTCTGTGTCAGTTAAACCGTTACTTAGTGTCTATAGACTTGCAGGTGCTGCTACTGGACATCTCCAACCAGAAACTGAAAGTGTGGCTGAAAGTATTCAACTTAAGATTTTTCTGAACGTGGATTAGTTTGATAAGTGCAGCGTTTCTGTATATATGAATAAAGAACTATCACACTGCACTCTAGCAGTCATTTCTTCTACACGCCCGCACCCCCACAATCACTGTATGTCCTTCTCCATTCTGCAGTTCTGTGTTTTGCGGATCAGGTCAAATTTTGATTGAAGTTTGATTGACATTCACTGACACTAACTGACACTGACCGACACTGAATGACACTCACTGACACTGACTGACATTGACCGACACTGACTGACACTCACTGACACTCACTGACATTGACCGACACTCACTGACACTGACTGACACTGACCACACTCACTGACACTGACTGACATTGACCACACTTACTGACATTGACCGACACTGACTGACACTGACCACACTCACTGACACTGACTGACATTGACCACACTTACTGACATTGACCGACACTGACTGACACTGACCACACTCACTGACACTGACTGACATTGACCACACTCACTGTCACTCACTGACATTGACTGATACTGACTGACACTAACTGACACTCAGAGTGCAGAGTGTAAAACGGCCGTACCGTCAGCTCGTTGCTCCGGTCCTCTCTTGCTCCTGCATGAGGCTGGACTCCCTCTGTAAGGAGACACAGGATGAGCTGTGATAAGAGAGTGTGATCATGACAGAGCTGAGAGGGCCCCTATGAGACCCCTACTGCCTGTGAAACTCCTGTGCTCAGTGTACTGCACTTCACTAATGCTGTGCTGACTGCTCCTATATACAGCACCCACAATATTCTTTCACACTCAGCGTACTTCATGTGGATACTCACTGTGTCTCTTACACAACTTCCAGGTAACCGTGGCAACAGCTGCCACCAGCAACAGCATCCCTAGTGCCATCAGGATGATTGTGAGATCTGAAGGACTGAACAGCAGCAACAGGGTGTGTGAAATTTTCTGCCCATTTGAAATGCCCAAATGACACAGGAGTCTCTCTCAGTACTGCAGCCTTCTCCGTCAGTTCAGAAGAGCACAGACAAGCCCAAACATGCACAGAGAAAACTGTTGGACTCCATAAACAGGGAGTGGAGAAAAAGGAAATGGAAGCACTAGGGGTCATGTGGGACACCAAGTACATGCAGCGTGTACCATATCCCAGCATGCACTGGGCCATGTGCTGCTGATAAGTGCTGGAGAGGCCTGGTTATCTGGACTTTAGTGAGCACGTCTGCAGGAGGAGGCCTCACTGACTTTCAGACAGGGGGGATTTTAGAGACACATTTGTCAGGAAAAGTACCAACTTAAATAAAAAAATAGACAGACTTTACTAGTTTACTAATGTTAATGCTTTTGTTTTTACACTGACCTTCTTGATTTAAAAAGAAACTGACTTGAAGATTTTACTGGCTCTTCCGTCCTGAATACCACACCTTATATTGTAAGTAAATGTAGTTGTTGCTGGAACAGGTGAGAGAGGTGTTGAGACTGTTGAATGCTTTGAGGTTGAAGGCTTGGAGGATGTTGCTGCTGTGGTTGCTGTGGTCACCAGAAGAGACGTGCTTAGTGCTGCAGATGCTGAAGAATGGGGTGCTATGAAGAGACAGTGGAGGTAAATGGTCAATGGCAGGCATTTATATAGTGCCTTTATCCAAAGCGCTGTACAATTGATGCTTCTCCATTCATCCAGTCATACACACACTCACACACCGACGGCGATTGGCTGCCATGCAAGGCCCCGACCAGCTCGTCAGGAGCATTTTGGGTGTTAGGTGTCTTGCTCAGGGACAGCTCGACACAGCCCGGGCGGGGGATCGAACCGTCAACCCTCCGACTGCCAGACGACTGCTCTTAAGTTAAGAATTTTTATGAATATTTTATAGTGTTATTTATAGTGTCATTGCATTTATTTGTGTGTGCATGTGTGTGCCTGTTTCAATGCGAATGTGTGTGCTTCTGTGTTTGTGTGTATGTGTGTGTGTGTGTGTGTGTGTGTGTGTGTGTGTGTGTGTGTGTGTGTGAATGGGTGCATGAGTGTGGTGACACTGTGGTAAGAACAGAACTCAGCACTGGTGTGCACCCTACAGTCTGTGAGAGAGCACTAGCTAGCACCAAAGGGTTTCACAACATGACATTTAGAACATTCTGTTTCTCTCAACCCTCACTGACAGAAAGTGAAAGAAAAGATCATTGGAAAATTGAGGATAGAATGCATTCTTATACAGGCTGGTTTTGAGTTCCTTACATGTGGTGACTGTGGCCATTGTAGTTTTCTGAGTGACAGTGAGGTGAACAGGGATCTGTAGTTTTCCAGCAGCACACCAATACCAGCCTGTGTCCTCCATGTTCAGCTCCCTCACCGTCACAGGGAAGACCTTTTCAGAGCGGTCATCTGTCATCTCTGATCTTCCAGATTCACCAGGATTCACTTCCACACAGGTGCTCTCTATCCTGCACCACTTCTTCATGCTGCTCGGTTCATTATAGTGACACAGCACACTGACATGGCCCCCTTCCACACCGGCCACCTCCTGCTGCTCAACCCAGAGTCCAGGAGTGTCTGAACACCACAGAATAAACACAAAAATATACAACATTCATTGACACACAAACTCTACAAGTCACTTGTAGACCAAAGTAAATAACTGTCGTATTGATACTGTCTTGGATACAGACTGGGAATGGTGTAGCAAAATAATGCAATTAAGGCACCACTCTGCTGGAGGTGCAGAGTCCAAATACTCCAATAGTTCTGCAGTGAAGCAAGGACTTGCCTGGACTTTTACATGTTCTGGAAGAATTTAATACTGCTAGCATAAGAGGTAAGATCACTCATTTACACACAGTGCAGCAATCTGCAGTAGAAAGTTCTGCGCAGCGTATGATTGGGTAACACTGGAATAGTGAAGATGCCGTTATTAAGAGGAAGCAGGTCTCACTGAGTGCAGTGTGTGCTGCAGCCATCTTACCTGCAGTGACTGACAGGTACAGATATGCTTTCTTATCTCCAGCACGCTGGATCTCTACAGCACACCAGTAATATCCAGAATCCTTCACCTGAAGCTTTCTCATGGTAACAGTGAACACATGATGGGTGGGGTCATCAGTGATTGATGTTTCACCTTTAACTGTTGGAGAGTCAGTGCGTACTACAGTTTCACAAACATTCCAGACTGAACCATGACACCAGTATTTCACATGACTTTCATATTCTCTATCATAGAGACATGGGATGGTGACAGATCTTCCTCTCTGTACAACTACTTCACTCATTGTGAACACACCGTCAGCATCTGCAGAGAGAAACACACATCATTAGTGTGGGTGTATTCTACAGAGCACAGTGTGGTGCAGTCTGTAGGGCAGCTGACTCTCAGGCTAAGTGTGAACCGTCCTGTGTGTTTTGGGTTTCAATCCTCCACCCAACCATCTCCATCTGTTCCCCTTTTCTCTCTCCTGTTTGAATAAAGTACACAGGGGAACACCACTAATAATCTAATTCATTCTAATTCAAGGGTGGCCTGTAGCCTAGTGATTAAGGTACGTGTAAGTCCCCAGGGTAGCAACAAAAGATTCACTCAGCTGTTGGGCCCTTGAGCAAGGCCCTTAACCCCACATTGCTTCAGGGGGGATTGTCTCCTGCTTAGTCTAATCAACTAAGTGCCTTGGATAAAAGTGTCAGCTAAATAACATGTAATGTAATCCACCATAACAAACCACTAACACACCAATGTATTATAATGAATGCATCATTGGACAGGTTGTTATGATGTCCTTGTGTGAAAATAAAATGGTTGATTGTCAACACCAAGTGAAGACAATACCATATAATTGTTTTTATGTTTTTTGTTACTGAAGAGCAACGGAAATATTTCACTGGAGTTGATTTTGAAGCGTTTCTTGGATATTTCATGAGATCATTGACTTTCAAAAATGATTCTATGGCATCATTAAATTAAAATATTTGAGAAGGACATAGTACACGTCATCACAGGTGGTTTTAAATGCAACACTTTCAGAGGGAGCGCACACACAGATGTGCCTTCCTTCCACTCTTTCAGTTCTCTTTATTTTAGCAGAGCTACAAACAGCATTATTTCCTGTCCTTAATACCCTCTGCTCAACACAGTAGGATCACAACCCATTTTAGCTGCTCTGAAGCCAATTCAGACACTTACAGAACAAGATCATCTCAACTTGAAACAAAAATAATCACAAAAATGAAATTGTTATCAGCTAATCCTCATGAAATAAAGAAAAAAGGAGAATGCAGTGCAAGGGCTAATTAAAACCTCTCTGAACAAACAAAAAATATAAACTGCCATTAATGCCACACATGTATACAGTTTAAAATGCATTTCTAAAGTTAGATTTGTATTAATTATACATTATTGGTTAAAATACAGTAAACTGCCCAAGAGCCAAAACAAAAAGGTGCGCATGAATTCCAAGTCTGTAGCAATGGCAAAAATATATTTTACCCACATCATAGCAGTTTGATGTACCGTTAACAACAATCTTCAGTTTAACTCATTGATTCAAGTTTCAGGCACAGACTCTCTGCTACAATGCTCCAGAGTTCAGTATACAGTGTGAGAAACAAGTCCTACCTGGCAGCACAGGGAGGAAGAGGAAGGAGAGGAAGAGTATCAGAGTGAGAGCCATATGTGCCTGACGGGTGTGTGTGTCTGTTAGAGACTCCAGCTCCCTTTAGCGTGAGTCTCACTTCCTGTTCCTCTCAGTGCCCACCTCTTTGGTCCCTCGTACTCTGTAGTCTGTGCTCTCTCAGTGGCCAGAGCAGGGTAACTATCATTATCATTTCGTATTTATGTATTCCCGAGGTGGGCAAATAGCGCCATATCCATTTCTGGATTTCACACCAACTTCTGGCCTTAATTACATAATTAGCCTTTTATGACATCTGACATTTTAGCTGCATTTTTTGATGACTGGTCTTGTGTCCCCTGTTTTACTGTGATCTAATCTTTGAGAAAACCAGCATTGGTGCATTCAGCCAATTAGTTCATTTAGCCAGGGTAATTGGTGGAAACAAAAACCTGCATACACCCCGGCCCACCAGGACCAGAATTGCCCACCCCTCTATTATACTGTAAACTGAAATGATTAATACAGTTACATCATTAAATTGTTATTCAGTGGCAATATTATTGTTATTTTTAATGATATATATTTGAAAGTCTATAGGTAATTTGTCATTTGTTAGCGCTCCTGGGAGATTGTGTTGGGAATGCTCTGGGGTCTTTTAAATAAAAATGTGATCGTTGTAATCTGTCCAGCAGAGGGCAATGGTTTTTTTTCAAGATAGGAAAATGATGGTGTCTTTTTTTGTCCAGTAAGAAAAAGCAGAGTCAAATATTTGTAATGCGGTCAATGGATGTATTTGATGCTCTGAAATAGGAATCCTCAGGTTCCACACGTTGCTGAACATCCAGGCCATCTTCCTTTGGGCTTATGGACAAAATTCCTGTTGGTATGTAACTCTTTCGTCACGTTGCTGCCCCCTACTGAACAGACAGGGAACATGAACGCAAAGGTATCAAGATAATTGGGATTCCAATACGAGCACGCTTGAGCACAACTAGGAAAGGTTAAACGAAAAAGAGGAAAAGGAATGTTTGTCAATGTGAAAGGGACAAAAAATAAATGCAAGTTCCACAAGTCACAGCACATGGCTTTAATATGTATCCCATGACATTTTGGTGCTGATATTTCATGATCAGTGAAACATATTTATAAAATAAATCAACTGTAAATCCATCAAAACGTACCTGTGTGTTCTGCCCGGCAACTGAGCAGTAAATGACATCACCGGCTCTATCAGCTGCAGAACGGTGAGATGAGTGTGTGGTCTGCACAGAACAGGACATGCACAGATTTGGATAGCAGTTCCTGAGGTGATGACTGTGTGTTGGTGAAGACTGTGCTGTAGGTCACTTCATCTTCAGGGTCTGCAGTCTGCCAGGGGAGAGACACAACGTTCAACTCATAACAGCTGGTCTATCCGTACAGACCTCTACCTTTCATATTGTACAGAAGGGCCGTTCAACTGGTGGACCAGAGACAAGCAAGTCAGCCCATTAACAAGTAACAGTGAAACAACATCAAGCTACAGAGAGATAAAAAAAAGAAATGCACACATTTTGCTATGAACAAAGATAAAAGCTCGTCCTATAGAAAACACAATCTTGTCCAGACGAAGCTTAGTCTCTGTCAGTTAAACCGTTACTTGTGTCTATAGACAAGTGTCTATAGACTTGCAGGTGTCTTGCAGGTGTCTCCAACCAGAAACTGAAAGTGTGGCTGAAAGTATTCAACTTTCAAGATTTTTCTGAACGTAGTTTAGTTTGATAAGTGCAGCGTTTCTGTATATATGAATAAAGAACTATCACACTGTACTCTAGCAGTCATTTCTTCTACACGCCCACACCCCCACAATCACTGTATGTCCTTCTCCATTCTGCAGTTCTGTGTTTTGCGGATCAGGTCAAATTTTGATTGAAGTTTGATTGACATTCACTGACACCAACTGACATTGACCGACACTGACTGACACTGACTGACATTGACCGACACTGACTGACATTGACTGACACTGACTGACACTGACTGACATTGACCACACTCACTAACACTGACTGACACTGACTGACATTGACCGACATTGACTGACACTTACTGACACTCACTGACATTGACCACACTGACTGTCACTGACTGACACTGACTGACATTGACCACACTCACTGACACTGACTGACATTGACTGACACTTACTGACACTCACTGACATTGACCACACTGACTGTCACTGACTGACACTGACTGACATTGACCACACTCACTGACACTGACCACACTCACTGACACTCACTGACATTGACCACACTCACTGACATTGACCGACACTGACTGACACTGACTGACATTGACCACACTCACTGACACTGACTGACATTGACCACACTGACTGACACTCACGGACACTGACCACACTCACTGACACTGACTGACATTGACCACACTTACTGACATTGACCGACACTGACTGACACTGACCACACTCACTGACACTGACTGACATTGACCACACTCACTGTCACTCACTGACATTGACTGATACTGACTGACACTAACTGACACTCACTGACACTGACCCTCAGCCTTCTCGGTAGAGTGCAGAGTGTAAAACGGCCGTACCGTCAGCTCCTTGCTCCGGTCCTCTCTTGCTCCTGCATGAGGCTGGACTCCCTCTGTAAGGAGACACAGGATGAGCTGTGATAAGAGAGTGTGATCATGACAGAGCTGAGAGGGCCCCTATGAGACCCCTACTGCCTGTAAAACTCCTGTGCTCAGTGTACTGCACTTCACTAATGCTGTGCTGACTGCTCCTACATACAGCACCCACACTATTCTTTCACACTCAGCGTACTTCATGTGGATACTCACTGTGTCTCTTACACAACTTCCAGGTAACCATGGCAACAGCTGCCACCAGGAACAGCATCCCTAGTGCCATCAGGATGATTGTGAGATCTGAAGGACTGAACAGCAGCAACAGGGTGTGTGAAATGTTCTGCCCATTTGAAATGCCAAAATGACACAGGAGTCTCTCTGAGTACTGCAGCCTTCTCCATCAGTTCAGAAGAGCACAGACAAGTACAAACATGCACAGAGATAACTGTTGGACTCCATAAACAGGTAGTGAAAAAGGAAATGGAAGCACTAGGGGTCATGTGGGACACCAAGTACAGGCAGCGTGTACCAGAGAGATGTGTGTCACCACTAACTACAAGGGATCAAAAGAGCAATTTTTGGCCAAAAGGAAATCTGTCTGGAGCCGCAAACCATATTTGAGCCTTATAATGAAGGTAACACAGCCTATCAAGCCTAAATTAGCCTATCAACATTACTAATAGGTGTCAATGAGCATTCATTCAAATGTTTTACCACACGTGACTACTACATGTGACTGCAGTGGAGTATTTCTGATTATTTGGCTCTTTAACTTTGCGTTTCCATCACAATAATACCATGTTTTGTTTCGCCTTTCAGCAGTATTAACTCAATTTCTTCCTGCGGCCCATCACAGTTCACATACCTGCATAGCAGCGCTGTCTGCTCAATATAGTTCACCGCGCTTGGCTCATCGCAGGCAATTGAGTATGCTGGAGCTGAAATGATGTCCTAAATTTTCTGATTGACAATGTTTGTTGAAAATGTGATAACATATAGAGAGGTATGTCTTTAATTTTCGAGCTATCTTTCGTTTTTGAAGTCTGAGAAAAGACGCGAAGCGGAGTGCCTTTACACCACCTAGCTGTGCCAATATCCATGATTGGTATATTGATATCGATATTGGTTCCACAGGTTCAATTTCCATAACGCTTTTATACAACGGTTACCACATTTATCTTTCAAAATTTCACTAAAGAAAGACAAGACAAACTTTAATGTATTTTTATTGGAACTATGTTTTATGGTAAAAATGTATTATTCCGCTCAACAGTAATTAATTAGTTGCTAAGCAACGGTATTGTGAACTGGCTAGCAATAACCTATCCCCACTCCACTATCGAGGCAACGGTACTTACGTTAGTTGGAATAATATATCCCCACTGCACTAACCTTAGCTAAGCAACGCTATTGCAATAAGGTATCCCCACTGCATTAACGTTAGCTGGCTAGCTAGTTTACGTTACACCAGACGACACTGACACACAATTGATGAGTTTTTGTTGTGGACGTTCATCGGGACACTGCCGGATAACGTGCAGGAATTGAAATAACTCTGTGTTTCAATTCCTGTTTCATCGTCATCATCGGCATTCGGCAGACGCTCTTATCCGGAGCGAAGTACAGTTCATTAGACTAAGCAGGAGACAATCCTCCCCTGGAGCAATGCAGGGTTAAGCGCCTTGCTCAAGGGCCCAACGGCTGTGCGCATCTTATTGTGGCTACACCGGGATTAGAACCAGCGATCTTGCGTGTCCCAATCATTTACCTTAACCACTACGCTTAAAACTACCTTAACCCTAGTTTCACCGGGGTTTGGTGCTATTCTTGGTATTTCGATCCGAGGATGTTGCCTAACTGTTTTATTTTTTCGTTCCTGCTCTTTTCGAAATCATAGGACACTTTAAACTCACTAATTTTTACTTTACTTTGGGAGGGTACTAGAGGCGTGATGATGATAATGTTTACAAAGTAGATCACCGTAATGTACAAACACTGAGTGATTTTAAACATTCCATTTAGCAGTGCGTAGGCTATATCGTGGATATTGGCACGGCTGGAACACAAACTGACCAATAGAGACGATGGACCGATCCGTTGTATGTCTCCTGAGCTGCCACAGAACTAGCAGCAGCAGCAGTGCAGTTTGGAGGAAAAGGCCTCACTGACTTTGAGACAGGGGGGATTTTGAGACACATTTGTCAGGAAAAGTACCAACTTAAATAAAAAACTAGACTTTACTTTGTTACTAATGTTAATGCTTTTGTTTTTATACTGAACTTCTTGATTTAAAAAGGAACAGATTTGAATATTTTACTGGCTCTTCCATCATGGATACCACACCTTTTATTGTAATTGGTTGTTGCTGGAACAGGTGAGAGAGGTGTTGAGACTGTTGAATGATTTGAGGTTGAAGGCTTGGAGGATGTTGCTGCTGTGGTTGCTGTGGAAACCAGAAGAGATGTGCTTAGTGCTACAGATGCTGAAGAATGGGGTACTATGAAGAGTGGAGGAAAAAATGATGTTAATTAATAAAGTTAATAATTTTTTAGGAATATTTTATGGTGTTATGTATAGTGTTATTGTATCTATGTGAGTGTGTGTGTGTGTGTGTGTGTGTGTGTGTGTGTATGTGCTTGTGTGTGTTTGTGTGTATGTGTGTGTGTGTGTGTGTGTGTGTGTGTGTGTGTGTGTGTATGTGTGTGTGTGTGCGTGTGTGAATGTGTGCATGAGTGTTGTGACACTGTGGTAAGAACAGAACTCAGCACTGGTGTGCACCCTACAGTCTGTGAGAGAGCACTAGCTAGCACCAAAGGGTTTCACAACATGACATTTAGAACATTCTGTTTCTCTCAACCCTCACTGACATAAAGTGAAAGAAAGGATCATTGGAAAATTGAGGATAGAATGCATTCCTATACAGGCTGGTTTTGAGTTCCTTACATGTGGTGACTGTGGCCGTTGTAGTTTTCTGAGTGACAGTGAGGTGAACAGGGATCTGTAGTTTTCCAGCAGCACACCAATACCAGCCTGTGTCCTCCATGTTCAGCTCCCTCACCGTCACAGTGAAGACCTTTTTAGAGCGGTCATCTTTCATCTCTGATCTTCCAGATTTACCAGAATTCACTTCCACACAGGAGCCCTCTATCCTGCACCACATCTTCCTGCGTCTCGGTTCATTATAGTGACACAGCACACTGACATGGCCCCCTTCCACACCGGCCACCTCCTGCTGCTCAACCCAGAGTCCAGGAGTGCCTGAACACCACAGAATAAACACAAAAATATACAACATTCATTGATACACAAACTGTACAAGTCACTTGTAGACCAAAGCAAATAAATGTCGTATTGATACTGTCTTGGATACAGAGTGGGAATGGTGTCGCAAAATAATGCAATTACAGCACCATCCTGCTGGAGTCCAAATACTCCAACAGTTCTGCAGTGAAGCAAGGACTTGCCTGGACTTTTACATGTTCTGGAAGAATTTAATACTGCTAGCATAAGAGGTAAGATCACTCATTTACCCACAGTGCAGCAGTCTGCAGTAGAAAGTTCTGCGCAGCGTATGATTGGATAACACTCGAACAGTGAAGATGCCGTTATTAAGAGGAAGCAGGTATCACTGAGTGCAGTGTGTGCTGCAGCCATCTTACCTGCAGTGACTGACAGGTGCAGATATGCTTTCTTATCTTGAGTGCGCTGGATCTCTACAGCACACCAGTAATACCCAGAATCATTCACCTGAAGCTTTCTCATGGTAACAGTGAACACATGATGGGTGGGGTCATCAGTGATTGATGTTTCACCTGTAACTTTTGGAGAGTCAGTGCGTACTACAGTTTCACAAACATACCAGTCTGAACCATGACACCAGTATTTCACATGACTTTCATATTCTCTATCATAGAGACATGGGATGGTGACAGATCTTCCTCTCTGTACAACTACTTCACTCACTGTGTACACACTGTCAGCATCTGCAGAGAGAAACACACACATCATCAGTGTGGGTGTATTTTACAGAGCACAGTGTGGTGCAGTCTGTAGGGCAGCTGACTCTCAGGCTAAGTGTGAACCATCCTGTGTGTTTTGGGTTTCAATCCTCCACCCAACCATCTCCATCTGTTCCCCTTTTCTCTCTCCTGTTTGAATAAAGTACACAGGGGAACACTACTAATACTATAACTCATTCTAATTCAAGGGTGGCCTGTAGCCTAGTGGTTAAGGTACGTTTAAGTCCCCAGGGTAGCAACAAAAGATTCGCTCAGCTGTTGGGCCCTTGAGCAAGGCCCTTAACCCCACATTACTTCAGGGGGGACTGTCCCCTGCTTAGGCTTATCAACTAAGTGCCTTGGATAAAAGTGTCAGCTAAATAACATGTAATGTAATCCACCATAACAAACCACTAACACACCAATGTATTAGAATGAATGCATCATTGGACAGGTTGTTATGATGTCCTTGTGTGAAAATAAAATGGTTGATTGTCAACACCAAGTGAAGACAATACCATATAATTGTTTTTATGTTTTTTGTTACTGAAGAGCAACGGAAATATTTCACTGGAGTTGATTTTGAAGCGTTTCTTGGATATTTCATGAGATCATTGACTTTCAAAAATTATACTATGGCATCACAAAACGAAAACAATGATATTTGAGAAGAACATAGAACATACCATCACAGGTGGTTTTAAATGCAACACTTTCAGAGGGAGCGCACACACAGATGTGCCTTCCTTCCACTCTTTCAGTTTTCTTTATTTTAGCAGAGCTAGAAACAGCATTATTTCCTGTGGTTAATAACCTCTACTCACCACAGTAGGCACCCAACCCATTTTAGCTGGTCTGAAGCCAATTCAGACACTGAGAGAACAAGATCACCTCAACTTCCCTTTTTGGTGAAACTAAAGTTATCACAAACATGAAATTGTTATCAGCTAATCCTCATGAAATGAAGTGGTTTTAATGGCTTCGATGTTAAGAAAATTGGAAAATGCAGTGTTAATTAAAATCTCTCAGAATAAACAAAAAATATAAACTGCCATTAATGCCTACAGTTTAAAATGCATTTCTAAAGTTAGATTTGTATTAATTATAAATTATTGGTTAAAATAAACTACCCAAGAGAGAAAAAAGTTGCGCATGAATTCCAAGTCTGTAGCAATGGTCTGCTTATATTTATGATTCGCAAAAAGACACTTAACCCACATCATAGCAGTTTGATGTACCGTTAACAGCAATCTTCAGTTTAACTCATTGATTCAAGTTTAAGGCACAGACAGTCTCTCTGCTACAATGCTCCAGAGTTCAGTATACAGTATGAAAAACAAGTCCTACCTGGCAGCACAGTGAGGAAGAGGAAGGAGAGGAAGAGTATCAGAGTGAGAGCCATATGTGCCTGACGGGTGTGTGTGTCTGTTAGAGACTCCAGCTCCCTTTAGCGTGAGTCTCACTTCCTGTTCCTCTCAGTGCCCACCTCTTTGGTCCCTCGTACTCTGTAGTCTGTGCTCTCTCAGTGGCCAGTGCAGGATAACTATCATTACCATTTACTAAATATTTATGCATTATATTTTTCACATTGTGTAGCACTTTATAATACATATAAAACAGGGATAATCACATAAGTTATAATCAAACAGTGACCCCTCCCAGTCAGGGAGTTTGTTACTAAAAACTAATTGAACAACGCAGAAGCTGATTGGCGGAGGCTACGTCCTGTTTGTAGCCGCATCCAAGCAGGATTCAGGAGCTACAACATTTCACTTGGTTCATCTTTAACTTCAGCACCTTGGTGGCTCCCCTTACTTCCTTGGCTTCTTCTAAGCTGAGGTTTTCCTGGTCTCCGGAGGCAAAGTTAGAGTTGAAGAGATGATTCACCACTGCTCCCAGACAACAACGGTGAGGATAGCAGTGTGACCATCAGACAGCGGCAAACCGGTCACAAAGTCCAACGATATGTAGGACCAGGGTCTCTAGGGAACAGGCAAGGGACGGGGTGGCCTGTAGTGTCGTGGTTAAGGCAAATGACTGGGACACGCAAGGTCGGTGGTTCTAATCCCGGTGTAGCCACAATAAGATCCACACAGCCGTTGGGCCCTTGAGCAAGGCCCTTAACCCTGCATTGCTCCAGGGGAGGATTGTCTCCTGCTTAGTCTAATCAACTGTACGTCACTCTGGATAAATGCCATGAATGTAATGTAACGTTGATGTGGACGTAGTGACCCAGAGGGGGCTGATTAGAGGTCTTGTTCTGTGCACAAAGTGAGCAGGCCGAGACAAAACTCCCCAGCCACCAAAACCGCAGACTGATGTCGTGTGTCTGAGGGCCGGGAGACATGACAGTTTGGACGAGTGCCCCGACTGGACAACCTGGGAGCGAACAGACTGAGGCACATAGACAGAGCCAATAGGACAGGTACTGGGGTCCCACTCACACCGCTAGGCTGAACGGAGTAGGGATTCAACGTCCCACCGAGCCCCCGCAACCAGGCACTAATTGGGGAGGATGGAGGTGGACTCTGGAGGCTCTTCTGAGGATAGGAACCTTCGGGAGAGGATGTCTGGCTGCTCTCAGAGCCAGGGCGATAGGAATGGGTGAAGTTGAATCGGGCAAATCGATACCTTGGACCCTTGATGACTTAAACCCCTTTAGCCAACAAATGTGTTCCCTCTATGTTATCAGCATAATTTACAACTGAATCTAGTCCCAGCCCGCAATTCCCATAGTGATCCATCCATTGAAATGCAAAGAGTATTAGTATCGCCTGCAGGACAACCTGAAAATAAGATATCCAGACTCTGCTGATGTTGATAGGTCACAGACAACAGGACATCATGGCATGTAAAGGATATGCAACAAAATACTAACATTAAAGTATGACTACTTTCATTTACATAACACTGCTGTGCTCAAATATTATGGTACCCTGAAATTGGGGGACTGCTGTACACTGCTGTAATTTCTAAATGGTGAAACCAAAATGTATTAAAAAAATGTTTTATTGCAAATGTCAAACAGTTGAGTGCAGAGGCAAACACAATGGAGGGCACTGTATGTAATAATATTCTATATAACATACTATTATAGCATCCTGGGGGCACAGTTGATGAGCATGTTGTTAAATCCTGTTAGTTTGAAATCATATGCATATCATTATCCGTATTAATCATCATCAATAGCATAAACACTGTGGCGATGTGGTGATTTCAAAATACTGAGACGTTAAAGCTGAGACTGGAACGATTCTGGCGGTTGAGGCCGGTGCGATGACATCAGAGACAATCTAAGAGCAATAAAAAGGGGAAAACGTCAGAAAATGTTGACAGACCTAGTGCTTTGGTTCAAGAAAACCTGGACCAATGGTGACACAGTCGATTGCAGGGCTCACCGGTGTTATTTTGGCAGCGTAACTTTGTCCCACATCGTCTATTCTCTCTTGATTGCAGCACTCCTGTCCCAACAAACACGAGTCAGAAGAGAGCAGATGACACATTCTCTCTGGGCTCTAGGATATTTCATCATGCAGTTGTAAGTCTAAAAGCATGCGCTATGTGATTACTGTTAAGTCGGCAATAGTCTACACCTAACTGATGTTTCACAGAAGATTAAGGGAAGATCTGAAATGGAAACTGTGGACCACATTTCTGTTTGAAGGGCTTCTGCAGAAGTGTGAAATTTGTGGTGAAAGCATTGGCCTTGCCCTCTGATACAGCTCCGAGAAGCTGTGGAGTGATTTACTCTTATACTCTTGCCTGATGATAACACTGATGAATAATAGAACGATCACATGACTCACTGCGGTTTCGCCAGATCTTCCAAAAGGCGACGGCGGTGCATATTAGGAACACCAAAACAAGCCCGGCGTGACGGAGCACCCACAGAGTCCTTTCCAGGCACGTCTGTCCACTACACAGAGAAGACTGCTTTGAGTGTCATTCAATGAGTGCACCACAAATAACGTTTCTGCACAGTAGTGTCCAACTTTGGAACTTATTTCCAAATATGCAGCCAGCAAAAGCCCTGAATGAAGTGGGAAAGATGCTCCGAGATGCATCGCGGGCATGGACATAGACTGGCCTCACTCACTGAAAGGGGAAAAGCTCAGGGGAGAACACAAAACTCACCCAGAACACAGCTGGCTTCCTTGTTCCGGGGGACTGGTCTTTCCATCATTAAAGGCCCCTTCTGTTGTGGTGATCAGTGTGTTGTTATGGGATTGAGTGGGAGACTTGATGGTATCTGTCAGCAAATGCAAAGTCCAGACTGAAATTGTATACGCAACTTTTTGCCAAAGTTATACTTCTAATGTTTAAATCAAAACATTTGGTTTCACCATGTTTCACACCTCAGTCTTAAAGACCTTAGAAAAGTGAGACTAGGCCAAGAGTGGCAGGGGAAACTCCCTCGGGTCACAGAGAAAGAACCCTTAGAAGGGACCAGGCTCAAGAGAGGGAGCCCAGCTTCCTGTGGCTGCTCAGGGTAGGGATGCAGACCAGCTGACATGAATGTGAGAGATATTCACCATCCTATTGATGAGGAAATGTTTCACAACTTCATCAGCCACTATCTGAAACCCTTACATTTTATCATTTAAATCATCCGCTTGGTGTTATTGTGTTTGTATATTGTGTTATCATTAAGTTGACAGGACTCTTTATAAAACACATAATACTTTTCAATTGTCACTTAACACAATTGGTTCTTTTGTAACAATACAGAACTTCAGGAAATTTCTATTCATATTTCAGCTGCCAATTTTAGATTTAAAATGGTCCCTCCCCCCCATTGAGAACAATATATTTAAAACAGTGAATAATTCATTAGGGTCCTCTCCATCTTTTATGATGTGCATGTGCTGTAACACTGTGGTAATTTCCTGTAAAACTCCCAACTTCAGTTCTACAAGGCAGTGGCACCCTCCAGTCAGCACAGTACTACATCAGATCACTACCAGCCGTGGGTGAAAAAAATCCACATGAAATTCACACTCCTCTCTCACTGAGAGAGCACCAGAAAAGACAGGTTAAAATTCTATAGTTTAGGGTTTTCCCCTACATTGATGGGATGCATTCCAATACAGGCTCGTTTTGAGTTCCTTACATGTGGTGACTGTGGCCGTTGTAGTTTTCTGAGTGACAGTGAGGTGAACAGGGATCTGTAGTTTTCCAGCAGCACACCAATACCAGCCTGTGTCCTCCATGTTCAGCTCCCTCACCGTCACAGTGAAGACCTTTTTAGAGCGGTCATCTTTCATCTCTGATCTTCCAGATTTACCAGGATTCACTTGCACACAGGTGCCCTCTATCCTGCACCACATCTTCATGCTTCTCGGTTCATTATAGTGACACGGCACACTGACATGGCCCCCTTCCACACCGGCCACCTCCTGCTGCTCAACCCAGAGTCCAGGAGTGCCTGAACACCACAGAATAAACACAAAAATATACAACATTCATTGATACATAAACTCTATAAGTCACTTGTAGACCAAAGTAAATAACTGTCGTATTGACACTGTCTTGGATACAGACTGGGAATGGTGTAGCAAAATAATGCAATTAAAGCACCACTCTGCTGGAGGTGCAGAGTCCAAATACTCCAACAGTTCTGCAGTGAAGCAATGACTTGCCTGGACTTTTACATGTTCTGGAAGAATTTAATACTGCTAGCATAAGAGGTAAGATCACTCATTTACCCACAGTGCAGCAGTCTGCAGTAGAAAGTTCTGCGCAGCGTATGATTGGGTAACACAGGAATAGTGAAGATGCCGTTATTAAGAGGAAGCAGGTCTCACTGAGTGCAGTGTGTGCTGCAGCCATCTTACCTGCAGTGACTGACAGGTACCGATATGCTCCCTTATCTTGAGCGCCCTGGATCTCTACAGCACACCAGTAAGATCCAGAGTCCATCATCTGAAGCTTTCTCATGGTAACAGTGAACAAATGATGGGTGGGGTCATCAGTGATTGATGTTTCACCTTTAACTTTTGGAGAGTCAGTGCGTACTACAGTTTCACAAACATACCAGTCTGCACCATGACACCAGTATTTCACATGACTTTCATATTCTCTATCATAGAGACATAGGATGGTGACAGATCTTCCTCTCTGTACAACAACTTCACTCATTGTGAACACACCGTCAGCATCTGCAGAGAGAAACACACACATCATCAGTGTGGGTGTATTTTACAGAGCACGGTGTGGTGCAGTCTGTAGGGCAGCTGACTCTCAGGCTAAGTGTGAACCGTCCTGTGTGTTTGGGGGTTCAATCTTCTGCACCCAACCATCTCGATCTGTTCCCCTTTTCTCTCTCATGTTTGAATAAAGTACACAGGGGAACGCCACTAATACTCTAATTCATTCTAATTCAAGGGTGGCCTGTAGCCTAGTGGTTAAGGTACGTGTAAGTCCCCAGGGTAGCAACAAAAGATTCGCTCAGCTGTTGGGCCCTTGAGCAAGGCCCTTAACCCCACATTGCTTCAGGGGGGATTGTCCCCTGCTTAGGCTTGTCAACTAAGAGCCTTGGATAAAAGTGTCAGCTAAATAACATGTAATGTAATCCACCATAACAAACCACTAACACACCAATGTATTATAATGAATGCATCATTGGACAGGTTGTTATGATGTCCTTGTGTGAAAATAAAATGGTTGATTGTCAACACCAAGTGAAGACAATACCATATAATTGTTTTTATGTTTTTTGTTACTGAAGAGCAATGGAAATATTTCACTGGAGTTGATTTTGAAGCGTTGCTTGGATATTTCATGAGATCATTGACTTTCAAAAATTATACGATAGCATCACAAAACGAAAACAATGATATTTGAGAAGAACATAGAACATACCATCACAGGTGGTTTTAAATGCAACACTTTCAGAGGGAGCGCACACACAGATGTGCCTTCCTTCCACTCTTTCAGTTTTCTTTATTTTAGCAGAGCTACAAACAGCATTATTCCCTGTGGTTAATACCCTCCGCTCACCACAGTAGGCACCCAACCCATTTTAGCTGGTCTGAAGCCAATTCAGACACTTAGAGAACAAGATCACCTCAACTTCCCTTTTTGGTGAAAACTAAAATAATCACAAACATGAAATTGTTATCAGCTAATTCTCATGAAATGTAAGTGGTTTTAATGGCCTCGATGTTAAGAAAAATGGAAAATGCAGTGTAAGGGTTAATTAAAATCTCTCTGAATAAACAAAAAATAGAAACTGCCATTAATGCCACACATGCATACAGTTTAAAATGCATTTCTAAAGTTAGATTTGCATTAATTATAAATTATTGGTTCAATTAAACTACCCAAGAGAAAAAACAAAAAGGTGCGCATGAATTCCAAGTCTGTAGCAATGGTCTGCTTATATTTATGATTCGCAAAAAGATACTTAACCCACATCATAGCAGTTTGATGTACCGTTAACAACAATCTTCAGTTTAACTCATTGATTCAAGTTTCAGGCACAGACAGTCTCTCTGCTACAATGCTCCAGAGTTCAGTATACAGTGTGAGAAACAAGTCCTACCTGGCAGCACAGGGAGGAAGAGGAAGGAGAGGAAGAGTATCAGAGTAAGAGCCATATGTGCCTGACGGGTGTGTGTGTCTGTTAGAGACTCCAGCTCCCTTTAGCGTGAGTCTCACTTCCTGTTCCTCTCAGTGCCCACCTCTTTGGTCCCTCGTACTCTGTAGTCTGTGCTCTCTCAGTGGCCAGTGCAGGATAACTATCATTACCATTTACTAAATATTTATGCATTATATTTTTCACATTGTGTAGCACTTTATAATACATATAAAACAGGGATAATCAAATAAGTTATAATCAAACAGTGACCCCTCCCAGTCAGGGAGTTTGTTACTAAAAACTAATTGAACAACGCAGAAGCTGATTGGCGGAGGCTACGTCCTGTTTATATCCGCATCCAAATCCAGAGGGAGAAGCAGGATTCAGGAGCTACAACATTTCACTTGGTTCATCTTTAACTTCAGCACTTTGGTGGCTCCCCTTACTTCCTTGGCTTCTTCTAAGCTGAGGTTTTCCTGGTCTCCGGAGGCAAAGTTAGAGTTGAAGAGATGATTCACCACTGCTCCCAGACAACAACGGTGAGGAAAGCAGTGTGACCATCAGACAGCGGCAAACCGGTCACAAATTCCAACGATATGTAGGACCAGGGTCTCTAGGGAATAGGCAAGGGACGGGGTGGCCTGTAGTGTCGTGATTAAGCTAAATGACTGGGACACGCAAGGTCGGCGGTTCTAATCCCGGTGTAGCCACAATAAGATCCACACAGCCATTGGGCCCTTGAGCAAGGCCCTTAACCCTGCATTGCTCCAGGGGAGGATTGTCTCCTGCTTAGTCTAATCAACTGTACGTCGCTCCGGATAAGAGCGTCTGCCAAATGCCATTAATGTAATGTAACGTTGATGTGGACGTAGTGACCCAGAGGGGGCTGATTAGAGGTCTTGTTCTGTGCACAAAGTGAGCAGGCCGAGACGAAACTCCCCAGCCACCAAAACCACAGACTGATGTCGTGTGTCTGAGGCCCGGGTGACATGACAGTTTGGACGAGTGCCCCGACTGGACAACCCGGGAGCGAACAGACTGAGGCACATAGACAGAGCCAATAGGACAGGTACTGGGGTCCCACTCACACCGCTAGGCTGAACGGAGTAGGGATCCAACGTCCCACAGAGCCCCCGCAACCAGGCACTAATTGGGGAGGATGGAGGTGGACTCTGGAGGCTCTTCTGAGGATAGGAACCTTCGGGAGAGGATGTCTGGCTGCTCTCAGAGCCAGGGCGATAGGAATGGGTGAAGTTGAATCGGGCAAAAAAAAACAGGGCTTGACGAGAGTTGATGTGTTTGGCAGAACGGATATACTCAAAGTTTTTGTGATCAGTCCATACCAGAAAGGGGGTGCTGGAGCCTTTGAGCCAGTGACCCCATTCCTCCGGAGCAAGCGTCACAGCCAGTAACTCCAAACTGGCAGTTAATATTGTTTCCGTTGAGTTCAACATGGGGAATTTGTCAGGAGAAACATTTATTTACAGCATATGTGCCAGCGGTAGGGTGGCTTGAGGCTCATTTGATAATACCTTGGACCCTTGATGACTTAAACCCCTTTAGCCAACAAATGTGTTCCCTCTATGTTATCAGCATAATTTACAACTGAATCTAGTCCCAGCCCGCAATTCCCATAGAGATCCATCCATTGAAATGCAAAGAGTATTAGTATCGCCTGCAGGACAACCTGAAAATAAGATATCCAGACTCTGCTGATGTTGATAGGTCACAGACAACAGGAAGTCATGGCATGTAAAGGATATGCAACAAAATACTAAACATTAAAGTATGACTACTTTCATTTACATAACACTGCTGTGCTCAAATATTAAGGTACCCTGAAATTGGGGGACTGCTGTATACTGCTGTAATTTCTACATGGTGAAACCAAAATGTATTAAAAAAAATGTTTTATTGCAAATGTCAAACAGTTGAGTGCAGAGGCAAACACAATGGAGGGCACTGTATGTAATAATCTTCTATATAAGATACTATTATAGCATCCTGGGGGCACAGTTGAGCATGTTGTTAAAGCCTGTTAGTTTGAAATCATATGCATATCATTATCTGTATTAATCATCATCAATAGCATAAACACTGTGGCGATGTGGTGATTTCAAAATACTGAGACGTTAAAGCTGAGACTGGAACGATTCTGGCGGTTGAGACCGGTGCGATGACATCAGAGACAATCTAAGAGCAATAAAAAGGGGAAAACGTTATAAAATGTTGACAGACCTAGTGCTTTGGTTCAAGAAAACCTGGACCAATGGTGACACAGTCGATTGCAGGGCTCACCGGTGTTATTTTGGCAGCGTAACTTTGTCCCACATCGTCAATTCTCTCTTGATTGCAGCATTCCTGTCCCAACAAACACGAGTCAGAAAAGAGCAGATGACACATTCTCTCTGGGCTCTAGGATATTTCATCATGCAGTTGTAAGTCTAAAAGCATGTGCTATGTGATTACTGTTAAGTTGGCAATAGTCTACCCAACTGATGTTTCACAGAAGATTAAGGCAAGATCTGAAATGGAAACTGTGGACCACATTTCTGTTTGAAGGGCTTCTGCAGAAGTGTGAAATTTGTGGTGAAAGCACTGGCCTTGCCCTCTGATACAGTTCTGAGAAGCTGTGGAGTGATTTACTCTTATACTCTTGCCTGATGATAACACTGATGAATACAGTTTTTTACAATCGTTTTCACACTTAAAAACTCTTCACACAGTGTGCTTTCGAAACACGCACTTGAGCACATCAGTTAACCTTTGGTGCAAAATGCACTTCATATTTCACCCAAAAGTGACTCATGCTGCCATAACTATAGCATATGCTTTCTCCCATAAGACTACTTTGTCACTCAATGTTCAATGAACTGCAAAACACAAACAACTTGGAGCATTGCTAAATACATATATTATGTGTTTCCCTTTCCTCTATTTTTGCATCCACAAATATTTCAAGCCAAGCAGCTAAATAAACTTTTGATCTGTTGGTTTGCCTCTCATAATAGATGTCATGACTGAGTGTGGTAAATTTATAGTAAACTGTAAATGAATGAATGTTTTACAATATTGGAAACCCAGAATAACTATTTTTACTGTGTAATGTAAAACAATATATGATAAAGAAACCAATCACAAAAGCAACAGTATTCTTCAGAGGGCTTTCAGTATTTTGACGTTTGTTCTCACAGTGCAATATACTGTAATTCAGAAAAGAAAAATACATTACAATCAATAACAAATACATACCAAATAGCAATATTTCCACTATATACAGCAATTTGCACATATTGTCTGCCTATCAGTATCAGAAGTCTACTGTTGGCCTGGCCCATCCATCCTGTCCTCTGCATTTGGCTATAGATTTTCATCAACATCACTCCCAATGTTATCTCTTGCTAGACACCAAGGAAAACATCTTTTTGCATGCCTTATCCAGCCCTGGATGTGTTCCACTGTTATGTCCATTGCATCTAGAAGTGACATCGGTTCATGTGGGTGGTGGTCCTAAACCTTCACATATACCTTCATAAACTTCATATTGGTACCTGAGTTCCTTGACACCCTCAGAGTTCCTGTCAAAGGGGACAGTGTACAACTGTTTCATCCTGATCTGATGTTTCTGTAGCACTCTTGAAATGGTTGTAGTGCTTACAATGTCAATGTTTGGAAATATGTTCTTATCTGCAATTATGTTGTTGCGTATTTCTCTTAGCCTGATGCTGTTGTTGACAATGACCATCCCAACTATTGTATCCTCCTGTTGAGGTGTAAACATTATTCCCCTTCCCCCTGTATGACTGTGTGAGGTAACCGCTGGGTCCTGTAGTGAGTCAAAGACAAATGTGCACAAATGAGACTTCTCAAATAACAGTACTGCTGTAATATACACATCAATTGAACTCCTTCAGTCAGAATGCTGTAAATACTGTATAGTTCCTGTTGGTTTGCCTGAAAATCCTCACTATTGAAGCCACTGTGGATCTAGGCAAGTTTGGTTGAACCCTCAACCTGATTCCCTCAGGGACAGACCATGATTTACCACATGATCAATGACTGTGGCTCTGATTTCATCAGACACAACTGTTCTTGCTCTTCCACAATGTCTTCTTCCTCTACCTCTGGCTGCATCCATTTTCCCCACCAAGGCTAAAGAATGCAAATGCCAATCCAAAGGTGGCCCCTTTTGTTTATGTGGTAACGGGCCACAAACAACAAACACCTGGGTAGGTTGTTCACTGAAATGACAGCCAGGGGTTTCAACAGTACATATACAGCAGTAATAGAGGAAAAATCTCTTCAGTGACAAATCTATATTTACCCTTTTTACATGCACATTTCAATGCAAGTATGATCACTTTTGTATAGATGCTAAATGTCTGCATTTATATAGCACCTTTATCCAAAGCGCTGTAACATTGATGCTTCTCATTCACCCATTCATACACACATTCACACACACACCAATGGCGACTGGCTGCCACGCAGGGCACAAAACAGCTGGTAAGGAGCATTTAGGGGTTACTTGTCTTGCTCAGGGACACTTTCATACACCCAGGGTGGAATCGAAACGGCAACCCTCCGCCTGCCAGAAGACCGCTCTTACCACCTGAGCCAATGTCACCACAATAAAGTACACAGGGGAACATCACTAATACTCTTGATTCATTCTAATGCACCATAACAAAAGGTGTAACCAACACACTGAATCTAGGTAAAAAATGGTCTACCACACCATTAGATTATAATAAAGGAGTTGCCAAGTGACAGCCTCGGAACCTTAAGGATTTGGAGAGGATCTGCAAAGAGGAGTGGACCAAAATCCCTCCCAAGATCTGTGCAAACCTGGTGAAAAACTACAACAAATGTCTGACCTCTGTGCTTGCCAACAAAGGTTTCTCCACCAAGTATTAAGTCTTATTGTTCTATGGATCAAATACTTATTTCATGTGAAAATATGATATTAAATTTATAAAAAATGATATGTTGTTATTGTGGATTATTTTGTGATATTCTGTCTCTCAACGTTAAAATGTACCTATGATTAAAATTATACACAGTTCCAGTCTTTGTAAGTGGGCAAACCTACAAAATCAGCAAGGGATCAAATAATTATTGCTCCCACTGTGTATGTATTTAGCAATGCTCCAAGTTGTTTGTGTTTTGTAGTTCATTGTACATTGAGTGACAAAGTAGTCTAATGATTGAAAGCATATGCTATAGTTATGGCAGCATGAGTCACTTTTGGGTGAAATATGAAGTGTTTTGATGGTTGAAGTGCATTTTGCACCAAAGGTTAACTGACATGCTCAGGTGCGTGTTTCAAAAGCACACTGAGTGAAGAGTTTTGAAAAAGTGGACATGGTATTGAGACAAGTGTGAAAACGATTGTAAAAAAAACTGTAAGTCTAAATTAGCCTGTCAACATTACTAATAGGAGTAAAGGAGCATTCATTAAAATGTTTTACCACATGTGACTCCTACATGTGACTGCAGTGGGGTATTTATGACCATTTGGTTCTTTAAATTAACATTTCCATTACAATAATAATTTTGTTTTGCATTTCAAAACACAAAAAAAAAGGGTTTTAGCGCCCTCTGGGGGCTCAATGTAGTAGATCCAGAGGTCCCTCAGAAAAAGATATTCATTAATTTCCCTTTTAATATTTTGGGAAATGTTCCTTGATAAACAACAAATTAGATATATTTTTTTTCCCCCAAAGTTTGTAAGTACAGCTGGTGAGGAATGTCTCTCACTGTAACAAAGTAGGGCGGTCTGTAGCATAGCATAGGGGAGGATTGTCTCCTGCTTAGTCTAATCAACTGTATGGCGCTCTGGATAAAAGCGTCAGCCAAATGCCATTAATGTAATGTAATGTAACAAGATGGCAGAATCAGTGAGAGAACAATGAAGAACGCTCTTAAGCAAGTGGGCTCTGACTACCAATCTCTAATTCAACTGCACATACATTAATTAACTGCATCAATGTGAACTAGTGATTTCAAAATTGTGAAGGATGGAGCCAAATCAAGAAAAAAATTCCCAAGCTCTCTGCACAGCTGTCAAAATCTGCCGCCATATCTCGTTCTTGTAGCCAGATATTCATCATCAAACATTTCAGCTGTGGTGAAAGTGAGGCTAATGTCATCCAGAATGATCAATTCTTGTGAATTCATCACAAGCTACATCATCAATAGAGATTAGTGAGCCCACTCCAGAAGCAGCCATGCAAACCCAAGCCATGACTGTGCTTCACAGATGAGCTTGTATGTTTTGGATCATGAGCAGATCCCTTCTTTCTCCACACTTTGGCCTTTCCTTCACTTTGGTAGAGGTTCATCTTGGTCTCTTCAGTCCACAAAACTTATCTGGCTCATCTCTGTACTTCTTTGCAAATTGTAATCTCGCTTTCTGATTCTTACTGCTGATGAGTGGTTTGCATCTTGTGGTAGAGCCTCTATATTGCTGCTCTCTAAGTCTTGTTTGAACGGTTGATTGAGATACCTTCACCCCTGCCCTGTGGAGATTGTCACTGACTGATGTTTTGGGGTTTTCCTTTATAGCTCTCACAATGTTTCTGTCATCAACTGCTGTTGTTGTCCTTAGTCGACCTATTTGATGTCTGATGGCTCAGTACGCCAGCAGTTTCTTTCTTTTTTAGGACATTCCAAGTTGTTGTACAAGCTATTTCCCCTCTTTCCGATTTCCCCGCTTCAAAATGGCCTAATTTTCTCTCTTCATGTTGGTTTATATTTTCTAACACAAATGCAGTCTTCACAGGCAAAACCCAAGGCGAGTAGACCTATCCATCTATATATCCAAACACCTCACTGTTTGTTGAGTATGTATCTGTATAGAAGGTGGAAGAGGCTGTCCTAAATGCATCAAATGTTAACACAAATGAATAAAGTTCAGAAGTTTCTCAATTGTATCGCTGCAATAAGGTGTTTAGATAAATCAGCACCATTGTCTGCACTCTCAAGTAATTCAGTAAAATGGTGCTAAAATTACTACCTTTTTTCCCCATTCACAAAATTCATTTTAGTTCATTTCCTGAACTCAGCAAACTGAAATGGAATCAACTCCAACCCTCCAATCCTCTGCCCCCCGACTCAGTCTGTCAGTTCCCTGAAGGAGGATGTGTACTACACTCAGCCCACTTTACCCGCGGTTACATTTATAGTCTCAATAGCTCAAATGCTTTCTCTTATAGGTTCCCCATGGAACACTCTGCAATAAGATTGGGAGCGGTTTTCTATATGATCATTTTGAGCACTTGATACTCTTCTGTCAGATGTTATCTTACCAAATAAATCCCTAATAATAATAATAATAGCAATATTATTTTTACTTCTGATGATTAATTGTATCATTTCATTTTTTTAATCTAAAGCAATACAATTGGCTATCACTGTTACATTACCACTGAAGGTCATAGTCATCTATGCGTTGTTGTGATTCAGGTACAATTGGGGACAGGAAGAACAACCTTACGGTGGCTCAGAGTGAACGCTTCGACAAAGTCTTCCAGGAGAGGATGAAGGACTTCCCTCTGACCTTCGTCTGGGACATCAGTGAACTCCATGCCTGATGTTTCAGATGTCATCTATAAACTGGACAGAGTATACAGTGCAGTCCATAAGTATTTGGACAGTAACATACTTTTTGTTGTGCTCCCTGTACTCCAGCAAATGAACAGTTCAAATAAAACAACCACTATTAATGTGCAGGCTTTCAGCTTTAATTTGATGGCATCCATATTGGGTAAACCATGTAGGAATTACAGCCCCTTTCATCGATAGTCCCCCACTAGTTTTTATAATATAGGACATGAAGTTAGAAAGATAACTGTACAATATTACATGCACATACCAGGGGACAACGACAACAAGCGACAAGTTACATTCTCCGCTGTTACGGAAACAGTGAAGGGCACATGACATAAGGGCCTAGTCGTGTGCACATTCACAATGTAAAATCTTAATTCACAATTCATATAAAACATTGAAAAATACAAACTGAAAAACAGGCATCGCAGATAAAAACATACTTTTAAATTTACATTTTAGTCATTTGGCAGACACATTTAATCCAAAGCGACTTACAAGTGCATAGGTTATCCAACAAGTTAAAGCATCACATCCATAACTAGTAAAATACACATGAAGTGCTGTTATAAACAAAAATACAGTACTATATAATACAATACTGAAGTCCAAAGATCAGCTTTAGCTGGCATGGACAATTGTTTAAAGGTACAATAGGTAAGATTTTTGTGTAGAAACATTGTAAATCCTTTCATATCGTTGAAAAATGCTCACTGACATGTTGACTCACCCTCTGTCCGTGTTTATAGTCTTTACATTTCTAAATATACAGTTGACGGGCTGTCGCTGTATCAAAACGCTGCACAGCTGGATAACAATACAAGCTAATTGGTGTAAATCTCGTTGTAAATTCGGCAATAGCGAACGAACTCGTGTCGTTTTATAACTAGATATGAATTCTCCGCTTGGATACTAACCAATAGTAGCCTATACAGAGTTTCAGCGATCGCTTGTCGGGAATTTGGGCAGCTACACGTTCTGTTTGTTTCTTTACGTGTTCAATCATGCGTGTTTAGCTAAACTTTAATTTGTCTCAAATATCTCAGTTATATAGCCAGCTAGTTACATAGCCAACTCCCTAGCTAAAGTGAAAACCTCAAAAATACAAAAGCATATAAATAGTGTTGTGTCGCACACAAAATACAATATTTAAGTCATCTGTTCGGGCACATTTTCTTAATAGAACACTACGAAAAGACGTGTGTAAGAAGAGAAAAAAAAATCTTGTTAGCAAAATAAATGTGAAAAAAAGATCTGTTTCCACCATTCCCTACATTTATAACAAATTTGAGACATGTATAAAGTATTTTAAAAACAAAGTAAAGTGTTGTAAAAACAATGAAACAGTGAAGCTATAGGTATCCTGTGTGTGAGTGATCTGAAACAAATTTTCCTATAGTATTTCATGATAAATTAGGAATTTGAACCAAAGAGTTTGGAAGTGCAAGATTGCTTCAAAGATGTGGATGCACAATGAAAATTGCGACTGATATTAGCGCCAAAGTGATCGTAAAAAACTGTACCAGGGAGCAAAATCCCGGATGTATCGTTCCTGAAACATCCGCTTTACCTCCCTAAGGAACAGGCAGGTTAAGGCCATTCCCAAGAAAATTCAAATTTTTCTTTTTAAAACATGCTTTGATAAACTCATCCAACAGCCCTCTATAAGTGTTTCAGAAAGAGGAGACCGCACAGGGGAGCGCTGGAGGGCAGCTCAGAGCTAAAATACACATTTCAGAGATCACATAACATTACCCAATTGAATGAATGTAAAACCCTTGCTTTCATAGAAGATGCATGAGTTTATGAATGAATGCTACAGTGCATTGGGCACCATATTCACTTGCTAGAAACCCCTCGCTCTTCCCACCTCTCCAGTTCATTCCATTTGAAATAACGGTCACTGGCTTGGTAAGGTAGCCATCGTTAGCCATCTAGCTAGCTCTAGCGAATAACAGCTGTAACTTAGCTGGCTAAATGCTGCTCTGGTTACTGGCCAACATATATTAGCTAGACAAATCATACAACAAAGCAAACTACTTCGATATAGGGTTAGATATACTTAGCTGTATACACTTGTTTGTGACTCAGCTAGCAGTATTCCTCTCATGTTTATGTGAACTAATGTTAGGCTACTAGTGTTCGCTAGCTTGCTAGCTTAGCAAAATGATTGAAGTGTTATTTATGCATGATGTACAGATATCATACCGTAAAGTATTATTTGGGTTTTCTAATGGCTTACTTGTTCTCAAGTCGAGCTAAAATTAAATGTTTCTTCCGGTCTCTCCTCAAGTGCATCGATGCATATAGGATATAGCTTGCGTGATGGCGCCCTCCAGAGTAACTGAAAACATCTATCTGAGCTGCGGTCAGTCAACGTGCATTCACATTTTTATTTTCCGATTCGTATTACATTTGATTAGAAAGTTGCTACTTCATCTAAAACATTGAAATAGGAGCAAACTAGCGAACGTGGCCTATTTTATCATAATAATAATAATAATAATAATAATAATAATAATAATAATAATAATAAACTGTCCTACATGAAATGTACCTGACAGTGATTTACATTAAGCCAATGACAAAGAATGACAAAGACAACACATTGTAAAAATAATAAACACTGATTTTGGAAATATATCCACACAACAAACAAGACAAATACGTTGGGGCCTTTCCCCTGTACCTCCCTCAAGTGGGACGACACTGATTGTGAGAATATGACATCCCCAACAACCAACTAGCAAGTAACAGAACACTATACGTGCTGGACACAAGTTAAGAGCAAGAAATAAAAATGAAATATTTATACAAATAAAAAAACAAATATCCCAGTGCTACAATGAAGTTTGATTCAAGATGAAATTGCTTTATGTCATTCATGTAAAAAAAATTCGCATTCTCTTTGGAGAATTAAAAAAAACAATTATTCGTTATTGATACAACTTCATATATTAGGCCGATGTCCGGTAGGCTTCCACAGGGAGTTTTCTGTTAAAATGATCACGTCACTGTATTTTCAGTGAGTAGGACTACGTCACAGTAGTTTATTTTTTTAAATAAATAACGGTTATTAACGTCGGCCAGATCATAAACCTACCTACTTTACAGAGTTCAGTCGATTTTATAACCTTTTCTCATCCGTATTCGCATTCTTGATAACAGCAAATTTGTTTCGGTCTCTTCTGAAATTGTAAGTCTTCAGAAATATATTTTCCATGTACAGCGAATAAGCTATGCTAAAGTTTTATTTTCATGTAGCTAGAATGCCATAAGAAACCCCATTGCAAGAGCAGCAATGTGCGGTGTTTGATGAGTGTTTGGGGAAATGTGTGGGCGATAAGGGCCACGGAAACGGCGTTTTTGACCATGTTTGTCTCATTTTTTTCTCAGTTAAATTCAATAGTAGTGATCGCTGTTATCGTCATTGTGGCAAGTTGTTTCTTACTTAACGTAAATATAATATATTGTTGAGCTAAGAATGTTATTTTCCGGAGCGATATTACCAACATAAATGTACGTTAAATGTTAATTTGCTCATGGAAATGTAGGGTAACTTAATCATACGAATTATTGTGTCAAATATTCGTTCATGGAATACATTGGAGGAAGAACTGGCTGCCATGTCAGAGCTGTGTCAGATCAAGGAAGACAAACTGACTGTCATGACCAAGCTGTACGAGGCTGCAAGGGATAACCTGACAGCCGAGAAACATCTTGGACAGGAGAGAGGAAAACACCTGGAGAACGTGACGCGGTTGTGCAGGAAGAAGGAGGAAGAACTGGCTGCCATGACTTCAAAGAATAAGACAAGCAAAGAGACACTGGCAGCCATGTCAGACCTGTGGCAGCCCATGGCGAAAACACTGGCAGACATGACCTACCTGTACGAGGCTGCAAGGGATGACCTGGCAGCTGAGAAGCAGCTTGGACAGGAGAGAGGAGAAAGGCTGGAGACCATGACGCAGTTATGCAGGAACAGGGAGCAGGAGTTGGCTGCCATGACTGCAAAGCATGAGAAAAGCGAAGAGAAGCTGGCGGCCATGTCAGACCTGTGGCAGACCACAGAGAAGACACTGAAAGACGTTACCTACCTGTACGAAGCTACAACGGACAAGCTGGCTGCCGAGAAGCAGCTTGGACAGGACAGAGGAGAAAGTCTGGAGATGCAGTTATGCAGGAACAATGTGGAGGATCTGGGTTCTGTGACTTCAAAGCCTGACACAAATGAAGAGAAGTTAGCGGCCATGTCAGACCTGCTCGAGACCATGGAGAAGAAGCTGACAGACTTTACCTACTTTCACGACGCTACAAGGGACAAACTGGAGGACCCGGCATGGTTTGGTCAGCAGAGTATGATCAGCCTGAAGGCTGTAATGCAGCTCTTTCAGGACAAGGAGCAGGAGCTGGCTGCCATGACTTTGAAGTTTGAGACAGGCAAAGAGAAGCTGCCGGCCGTGTCAGACCTGTGGCAGACCACGGAGAAGAAACTGACAGTCTTGACCTCCCTGTACAAAGCAACAAGGGAGAAACTAGCAGCCGAGAAGCAAATTCGACAGGAGGGAGGACAAAGCCTGGAGATGCAGTTATGCAGGAACAATGTGGAGGATCTGGGTTCTGTGACTTCAAAGCCTGACACAAATGAAGAGAAGCTAGTGGCCATGTCAGACCTGCTCGAGACCATGGAGAAGAAGCTGACAGACTTGACCTACTTTTACGACGCTACAAGGGACAAACTGGAGGACCCGGCATGGTTTGGTCAGCAGAGTATGATCAGCCTGAAGGCTGTGATGCAGCTCTTTCAGGACAAGGAGCAGGAGCTGGCTGCCATGACTTTGAAGTTTGAGACAGGCAAAGAGAAGCTGCCGGACGTGTCAGACCTGTGGCAGACCACGGAGAAGAAACTGACAGTCTTGACCTCCCTGTACAAGGCGACAAGGGAGAAACTGGCAGCCGAGAAGCAAATTCGACAGGAGGGAGAAAACCTGGAGACTGTGCATGAGACAAACGAAGAGGGAAAGTTCTTCAGCTAAGGTGGTGGCTGGGGGGTGGGGGGGGTGGAGGTAGACTGTCGAACGAGGGGAGGGGGGTGGGCTAGGGGAAGCTGGTCTGCTTATTCATTGCATTTACATACTCTAAATAGCCGCTCGTCCACTGATAGATGTGATTGAGGGAGCGTGGCAGTGGGGGATTTCCTTTAGGTGTGATTGAGAGCGTGGCAGTGGGGGACTTCCTTTAGGTGTGATTGAGAGCGTGGCAGTGGGGGATTTCCT